>NW_004949097.1:10792842-10807257 GCF_000317375.1 Microtus ochrogaster | reverse complement strand
ACCATGAAAACCCTCTGTGAGGTACCCCAGAACCATGCAAACCCTCTGTGGGGTACCCCAGAACCATGCAAACCCTCTGTGGGGTACCCCAGAACCATGCAAATCCTCTGTGGGGTACCCCAGAACCATAAAAACCCTCTGTGGAGTACCCCAGAACCATGCAAAACCTCTGTGTAGTACCCCCACCTTTGAATGTCTTGTCCTATTTTTTCAAATATGAGGCTTTCAAATTTGACTCATGAATGCTGTAGCTTTTTCTCGTCATTATTTGATTGGTTCTCTGCATGTTGGTTTTGCCCTTTAAGTGTTAGAACCAGAATTCAAGTATTTATGAACAATTTTTACATTTGAGAGTGTTCTTGAGTGTCCCCCTTAAGAATTATTTCTGTAGAAGTTTAGTGTCCATAAGTCGCTTCATAACTTCCATTGCATTCCCTGCGGCCATTACTACTACCATAGCCCCCCCTCTCCTGGAGGAATAGGACTTTCAATGCCTCCATTGTCAGTTTCTCATTTTCTGACTCCTCATGAAGCCCGATGGATGGGTATTTAGTGTGGAAGAGATTTCCAGAACACAACACAAGGAGGCAAAGTGGAAAAAAAAACAAAGGAAAATCATATACCTATAATTGCTTTTCTGAGGTGTTTTATGAAGTCTGTTTTTGAAAAAGCACTGAAGTAAAGATAAAAAATCAAGGATCCTATTGGATGGTTCTGTACTGTGGGGCAGGATGCACTGTTGGGAGATAGGAACTGTAAGCACTGTATTGTGAGCCTTGTTGTTTGCATCCAGAGACTCAGTGAGAGACCATGTCTCAAAAACCAAGGTGGACAGTTGGTAAAGACACTGAATGTGGACCTCTGGCCTCCATGTGAGCTTCTCTCTCTCTCTCTCTCTCTCTCTCTCTCTCTCTCTCTCTCTCTCTCTCTCTCTCTCTCATACACACACACACACACACGGACACACACACACACACATACACACACACCTTTCTTTTAAAAGGTGAACTTCTGAGGTGCACCAGAGATTCGAGATTAGAGCAGGATCAGACTGTGGACCGTGTTCTCTGCCAGGGGACATTCTATTTCCAGCCCTTCACATTGTTCTCTCAGTGTCCTTCCTTGGAACTCAGGGGACTTTAGATGCAGTGGCCATTGCGTTTTTCACCCTGGCTATAGAGCCTTGTTTGGTAGCAGCCCGCTGCCATTGTCTGAGGGGCCATAGCAGCCATAGACTGACCTGTGTCATCGCTTTTAGACGTTAGAGTTCACATCCGCCTTCTCTGCTCCTTGAATATATTTTTAATAGATCCACCAGTTCTCTTCTCAACTCCTATCCCTTTGTTTTCTTTCCAAGGCAAGCGCTGTTAATTTGAGTATCTTCCCAGATAAATGCCATACGTGTATATTACATATAGGCAGAGTGAGAAACTTAGATGTCTGCAAATATGTGTGCACACCTCTGTAAACACGCATTCCTAGTTTTAATCTTGGATATTTGTATTGCTGAAAATAATAAATACATCAGTCTCGGCTTGGTGGTTCGCACCTATCATCCTAGCCCTTGAAAGGTAGAGGCAGGGGGACCAGTGCTTCCAGGGCAGCATGGACCACTTAGCCAGATCTTACTCAAAGCCACAAAAACAAATGAATGTGAAGAGCTCTATTCTGGGGACAGGAAAGATAGCTCAGCAGCTAAGAGCAATTGTTCTTTCAGAGGATCCAGTTTGATGTCAGCATGCACAAGGGGCTCACAACCATCTGTCACTCCAGTTCCAGCGAATTCAACACCATCTTCTGACTTCCATGGTCACCAGGCATGCATGTCATGCACAGACATACATTCGAGAAAAATACTCATGAAATTAAATACATCTATTTATTTTAAGTAAATTTAAAAAGAATTCGATTAAGGGGCAGAGATCTATACTTCTAATACTTGCTGCACGGAAACTCTTTTGCTATTGATCATTCCCATTTTGCACTGGAAATGGAAAGCATGTGTAGTTAAAAAGAAAAACCCAAACTCAAGAAAGTGTTATGTGACTGTCTATTCTGATACATTTTTAATGAGGCCAGCAGAAACGGGAATAAACCTGAGCTTGGGCCACATGCACCTTCAAATGTGTAAGGAACGGGACCCGGGAGAGGCCACACACTTGTGAAGGTCAGAGGAGTTCTAATTCCCAATGCCAAGTAAAAGGCCAACCAAAAGTATAACAGGCTACCTGTAACCGCAGTCAAAGGGAGGCCAACACAGGGAATTCCTGGAGCAAGCTGCTGTGCTACCATAGCCAAAGCAGAGAGGTCAGGGTTCAAAGGGGGACCCTGTCAAAATGTGTGCAGTGGAGATTGATCAAGGAAGATACTCAATGTCAACCTTGGTCTCCACATGCCTGTGCACACACATGCATGCCACACATGTGTGCACACAGACAGGCATGTAATCAAAGAAGCAGTGTTTTATTGAACGAACTTAGAGGGTGAAGCATCATGTTAAGCTGTGGGGCTATGAATAACATAGTTGACAACATTCCTTTCAAAAGGATTAGTCAAGAACACAATCGTCACAACAGAACAATCTTCCCATTGTGCTGAACTTACTTCTAAGACAGAGACAAAAGCCCTTAATATGTTGCTGATGATTATAATGTGTTTATTCAACTGCAAAGGTGCTTAACATGTCTTCAAGCAAATCTTCATTATGAATGTATTTTCAATATTTTCTCAAAATTAGTCTTCCCTTTAAATTAGTATCACCCACCTAACTGATTAGACCCATTACAATCACAATGTGAAGCGAAGTCATCTGTTTGTATAGATTAATAGTCATCAGATGTTCTTGTAACTATGCATAATCGTGTTGAAGTGTGCCAGCGAGTCCCAGTCTTCCCATTTACATATTACACCTTGACGCTTCCCACATCTGAGCTTTCTCTGTCACCACCTTCCCCCTCCACCTTCCTTCTCCCATGTGCTAAAGTCGCAGTTCCCTAAGTTGGTCAAATTACTTTACCAAAGCAGGTTCCCAGATTTCTCTCTCTCTCATAGTAGCCTGCATGACTCCTTCCAAATATAAAGGACATTATTTTATAATCATATCACATCTCTTCCTCCACATGTCATCCTCTTCCCCCACGATAGCCTCTCATGACCTGGACATTCAATAAATCCCTGCAGGATGTGGCTTCTGCTTCCTGTCGGAGCCTCACCCTGAGTTGTTGTTTCCCTTATGAAGCTGGAGTTGGTTCAGGCAGTTCGAGGATGGCTGCGTGCGAAGCCCTCCCTATATCCCAGCTTCCATACACACAGTCCCGGTTGTACACAGATGTGCACAGCTACCTTCTCCAACTATACCATCCGGCTGCTTCTCATGCTTTATTTTTTTAAGCATTGCATATCACATTTGAAAATCTCTTCATTGCTTATCTATCATCTATCAATCATCTGTATCTGCCTATTATCTACCAATCATCTATGGCTAGCATCTGTTGTAGTGGCATTTCATTTGTATTGCAATAAAGCCTGCCTGAAGAACAGAGAGTAAAACATCCCCAAAGGTCAGCCTTAAAGACAAGACAGTGGTGACACACACCTTTAATCCTAGTAGCCACATTAGTTTGTCTTAGAAACCCGGCTATATATGTCTTTAATCCCAGTGGTGCACACCTTTAATCCCAGCCCTAGAGAGGAATATAAAACAGGAGGAGATAGTTCTCAGTCTCATTCTGAGATTCTTGACGGCTGGATCACCATTTCAGACTGAGTTTAAGTAAGAGCCGGTGGCTGGCTGTTTTGCTTTTCTGACCCTCAGGTTGAACCCCAGTTTCTCCCTCTGAGTTTTTATTAATCGTGCTTCAATCCACCAATCATCTGTATCTGTCTATCATTTATCTATCATCTATCAATTGTCTCTATCTATCTGTCTGTCTGTCTGCCTGTCTGTCTGTCTATCTATCTATCACTCATTTTTCTACCCATCATCAATTATTAATATCTATTACCTATCTACCTATCACCTATCACTTATCTATATATCCAATTTTAGTATCTCTATGTATGCTTTCTTGTGTGTGGGCAGATGTGCATGCCTTTGCATGTCTGTACAGAGACCATATAGGAGGTTCTGTACCTCTGTAACTCTAATTTCCTCAAGATGGTATCTCTCACTGAAGGTTTCTCGGAAAGGACTGCTGGTCAGAAAGCAGCAGTGACCCCGCCCCCCGCTCCCTCCCCTTCAGGAATGGAGTGACAGATGTGCATGCAGAACCGGGACCTGATCTTGGGGATCCATGCTTGT
Source organism: Microtus ochrogaster (assembly GCF_000317375.1). Taxonomy (NCBI): domain Eukaryota; kingdom Metazoa; phylum Chordata; class Mammalia; order Rodentia; family Cricetidae; genus Microtus; species Microtus ochrogaster. Next base: position 10,802,957 of record NW_004949097.1, on the reverse strand, counting down.
ACAGTCAACACCCTTCTCTGCTGAGCTAGCTCCACTACCCTGCCTAGATGCACCCTTCCTCCTCCAGTCTCTGTTTCCTTATCTGCTTTCCCTGCCTACCTAAGTTCTGCCCTGCCATAGGTCCAAAGCACTTTCTTTTTTTCTTTTTTTTTTTCAAAGCACTTTCTTTATTCATGAATGGTAATCACAGGAAACCCCACATCTCCTGAAAGCAAAGGAGAGATTGTATCTAAGACAGATGTTCCTCTGACGGACTTCTAGAATCTGGTAAATCATAAAGATTTGTTTCATACAGCTCTGAAGACCTTCAAGACCAAGGCTGAGAGTTTCACATCTGGTCGTTAATAGGACTTCCAGCCATTGCATCCTGTGGTTGAAAGGAGTGTGAACAGGAATAGCCTCTTCTTCATGCAAGGAATGGTGAGGATAAGGGTCCGAAGGCCAGGTGTCAGCTGAGCCCTGCTCCCAGAACAACTCTTGTGCTTAGTCCTCTGAGTGCCTCATAGATCCACATCATCATGCTGGGGATTAGTGTTCTATCATGTGGACTGGGCGAACACGTTCAAACTCTAGCACATTGGAAGGAAGGACTACAATTAATTGTTGATTATTGCACATTTAACATAAACTGGTAGGAAAAAACAACTCCGTAAAACCCCCAGCACTAGTAGTAAAGAGTGAGGGATACATCAAGAAAAGGAAGTTTTAGACATTATAGAATGTTTGCATTGTTGTTTTGTCTTGTTTTGAAGACGAGGGAGGCACCAAATTGCTTAAATGCTGAAGGAAAGAAAGGAGACACATACATCAAACACTCGTTATGACTTGAACCTCAACACACCTATTAGACCATCACAGAGATGATCTAAACAGCTCCCCTGTTTTTAATTGTATCTTGAGAAAGGTGGTCCAAGAGCATCGCTAACCCAGCAGTGTAGCCGCACCATGCAGTGGTGAAGGTTTGAGGCAGAGGGTCTTAGGAGCAGATTCACATTGCTGGGGATGTGGCAGGCACCCGGCTCTCCCAAATGTGAAAGGAAAGGTTGGGGTGGAGCGAGAGGAAGGAAACGTGGGACTAGAAGAAAGAGGGGGGAGAAGTGGAGAATGGACCCACAGGCTCTGAGGTTGAGCAAGCCGGCACTTAGCTCAAATGCCAGCGGAGAGAAGGGGAAGTGGCTGCATGGGATGATTCCATTGTCTTGCTCTCAGGCTCTCAATGTCTTTTGTGAGTTACCCCGAGGTTCCCCCTCTAGAGAAACTTCGGGACATGCAATAAACCCCTCACAGATTTTCAGCAGCAGAATTCTGACCCCGATTAATAGACTAATTTTAATGTGATTCATGATTCTCTGGTTTAGAAAATTTGGTTATATTTATAATCATCAGAAAATGTCTCTGATCTTCCACTGACAGAGGTTCTCTTTGTGCCTGGAGCTTGAGGACATCTGTGATGTCACTCGATTATTCGGGATGGAATCCGCGGGGAAACAAAACCCTGCTTCACACAGGAACATATCTGAATGTATGTCACAGACACGACCCTCATGGATGTCACCACTGTCCCTTCAGTCCCTATACACTGAATGGCTGGATTCTAAGAAAGCTGAATGACCCTTTTGAGAGTAGGGGAGATAGTAGCTATCTTTGGGAAATGCTTTATTCCCATTAATTCATGAGATCCCCATGATGACCCGTGGTGAAAACAGCTGCCTGCACCCCAGTTCTTCCTAAATAGAGGTTTGTGGGGTGGGATTGGAATTACGCTGATGTCCTAGAGGAAAACACACATTCTGAAACTATTCTCCCTCCTCTCTCCCCTTCCTTTCCTATCCTGAAAATTGCCTATAAAGAACACTAAAAACAGCCACAGAGACGATGTTGGAGGACGGTGCTAACCCCTGTGATCTTCAAAGAGACCTGTAGTCTGAGCTCTTCAGTTTGGTTGTTTTGTGGAGGGTGTCTTAGTTATGTCTTAATGCTATGGTAACATTCTGACAGAAGCAACTTTCGGGAGAAGGATCTATTTAGACTTAGAGTCAAGTGGGATAGAGTCTGCCACAGTGGGAAGACATGGACCAAGGAGGGAAGGCACGATGGCAGAAGCAAGAGGCTGGCTAGTGACATTGTATCCACATGCAGCAGGGAGTGAGCTGGGAGTCGGGCTGGGCTAGAACCTCTAGGCCTGAGTTTAGAGATCCACTTCCTCAAACTTCATCTTGTGAAGGTTCTACAACCTCTTCATACAGCACCGCTAGCTGGAGGCCGGGGATTAAAATACATGAGACTACATGGAATGGTCCACCTTCAAACAATCTCATAGGTTCCCAGGATGACCCAAAACTCGCTGTACGGCTGAGGAAGCCTTGAACTCCTGACCTGCTGTGGCTGTGGCATGTCATTACACTTGGCTTTTGAAATTGTTCTTCTTGCCCCAAATATTCCTGCAACATTCAGAATTCTTCCTTCCCACCCTGTTCTGTGTACTCACCAGTGATGGTTTTTGTCACAGAAAGCCCCACTATGCATGCTCAATGTTTGCTGTGTTCTGTTACGTGCATGGTATGACCCTGGCCTCCCAGGAACTTCTGTGAAGGATACACAAGGCACAATATACTAATGCTTTATTTTAAAGTCTGCTTTGGCCAATGAGAACCATGTACCACTCAGTGTGCACATCAGGAAAGACTGCTGTGCGGGAGAGGCAGAGAATACAAGGTGAGTGAGCACTGCCAGCAGCACAGAGGACTATAGACGGGGCTTTCTAATGAAAGCATTGGAGTAGACTGTATTTGATGGGAGCCCATTGCTCTTCTATTCAGAATGGGCCCCATGTAAGTATTCTCCAAGCCATTTGTTTGCATTGTAAAATAACATAACTGGCAGCCTTATCTTAATCTTAACTTCTGTGTAGAGTGCTGGGTCTGTACGGTACTTGTGGAGTCCAGAAGACAGCATCAGATGCCCTGGCGTCAGAGGTGGAGGCAGTCATGAGCTGCCATGTTGGATGCTGGGAACTGAACTCTGGCCCTGTACAGGAGCAGTCAGTGCTCTTAAACACTGAGTCATCTCTCCGGCCCACCCATTCTGCTTCTTAAGGAAGCTTGCATGGATTTCTACCACTTATTCTGGTATGCCCAGCTAAACGTGGTTACTCAGGCTTCGACCTAGGATGACTGGATGTCAAGGACAGCTTGTAGGTTTAAAAAGGGAAAAGGCTTGGGGAAGAGGCAACTGAGAGTGAGTTTTGTGGGAGGGGAAACTTTCCTGTAAATAACTTAGAAGAGGATTCTTTATGCTAATGTTTAATATTCATGATAAGTCACAGAAAGAATAGTGTCCTGTCTAGAAATACACATTAGGTGGTAATAAGTAGTTACCTTTCTCTTTGTGGGCATTTATGTGTGTGTCTATGTGTGTGTGTAAAAGTGTGTGCAGGAACACATATATGTGGATATAGATGTAGAGGTCAGAGGTCAGCCTCTGATGCCTTTCCTTGAGAATGTCCACCTCATGTTGTGAAAAGGAGCCTATCACTGAGATTTGAGGTTGGTGGATGAGGCCAGACTAGCTGCAATCCACCTGCCCCTGTGTTATGGCGTAAATGAACGGCAAACAGAATTAGCCAGGCAAACTCAATATAATATAGTCAGCTTTATTAAGGGGAGAACTTACAAAGGAAAGGTTCCAGCGAAGAGCAGGAAACAAAAGGGACAAACAAGCACACATGGATGGTTTTATAAGCTATTTGGGGCCCCTGGACAAACACTCCCCAAAACAAGGTGATTAGTTGAGATTCCCCTTCACTCCTGCATCCCCATCACTAAGATTTGAAGTTGGCAGGTACTATGGTCAAACTAGCTGAGATCCACTGCCCCTGCATCCCCATCACCAAGATTTGAAGTTGGCGGATGAGGCCAGACTAGCTGCGATCCACCTGCCCCTGCATCCCCCCTGCTGGGCACCATTCACAACTGTTGTGCATGGGTTCAGGAAACTGAATGTAGGCCCTCATGCTGCATGGTGAACACTTGACCGTCTGAGCCGTCTCCTTGCCCTCTGTCCATTTCTTTCCTTTGAAAACACGGTGTTAGCAGAAAGACTTGCTTCAATCCAAAAGAAAAGTAACTTCTGCCGGGATGCTAGTGTCTAGGAAGCAATGCCTGCTCCCAAGTTTCGGTGAGGATGCCAAGTGCCACGCTCTTGTCCCTCCACCTGGGTAAGGCAGTGTTACATACACCATCAAAGCCCCATCCGCTCAACATTACCCTGCCCTTCTGCAGCGGTGTTTAAATCAAACGTGCTGGTCAAATGCCTCTCAGCGCTGTGGCTGTGGGTGAGCTTCATGCTTGACCCTGACCTTTTCCGATGCTGAACTTGACTCTAATGAGAGAGCGGCTTTTCCAGGTCCCTTCAGCAAACATCCTTTTGCTCCCAGTGAACACCATGCTAGGTCCTTAACACACAGGTCTGTGGTTTCTCTACTGCCCTCTCCCAGTGAACACCATGCCGACCTCCATATCACATTTAGGGATCGCTCTTAAGAAATGTTCTCTCTTTTACATTTTTCTTTGGAGAAAGAAATGAAAACAAAATGCAAGCATGATGAATTCCCTCATTGAAATAATCCCTCGGGATATTAGGTTTATACCATATACGAATATCTAATAGAATCACATTTATTAAATGACGTAATGTCTTATGTGTGAGTCTCTGGCATATTTGTCTGATAGATTATTTTTAGACATTCTGCTTCTCTAACTCACCTTTGTCTTCTGGACACAGTGTTGCTGCCTCCCTCAGAGGCGCCGGACTTGAGGGGATGGCATGCTTTAATCCATGGTGGCAGTCTGTCCTCAGTCGTAACCGTCCTCTTCCTAGAGCCTATTTCTCTTCCTCAGATTTGTTGTCAAGACATCAATAGGCATTCAAAGGATGCTTATGGCCTTGTGGTGGTGGTGCACGCCTTTAATCCTAGCACTCGGGAGGCAGAGGCAGGCGGATCTCTGTGAATCGCAGCTAGCCTAGTCCACAAGAGCTTGTTCCAGGACAGGCTTCAAAACTACAGGGAAACCCTGTCTCAAAAAACAAAACAACAACATCAAAAAGCAGGATGCTGATGGCTGGAGCGAAGGTCCCGTGGCTAAGAGCGCCCGCTGCTCTTGCTGATGATCACATTGGGTCCTCAGCACTCACATCACAAAAAACAAAACAACAACATCAAAAAGCAGGATGCTGGGCTGGAGAGATGGCTCAGAGGTTAAGAGCACTGGCTGCTCTTCCAGAGGTCCTGAGTTCAATTCCCAGCAACCACATGGGGGCTCACAACCATCTGTACTGAATCTGGCGCTCTCCTCTGGCCTTCGGGCATACATCGAGGCAGAATGTTTTATACATAATAAATAAATAAATCTTAAAAAAAAAACTTTAAAATAAAAATAAAAAAAAAAAAAAGCAGGATGCTGATGGCTGGAGCGAAGGTCCCGTGGCTAAGAGCGCCCGCTGCTCTTGCTGATGATCACATCGGGTCCTCAACACTCACATCACAGAGTTCCCAAACCCTTTAACTCCGGTTCTCAGGGGACCTGATACACCATTCAGACTTCCGAGGGCACTTACATGCACAAAAATAAGTATTATTTTAAAGAGGATTTTGAGAATTGATATTTTTAAGCCTGTAATAATATCTTATTTAATTAAAACCATACTTTTTAGGGGTATAGACATTTTGGTAGTTCTAAATGAATTAACCATGTATTTTGATTAATAAAATAATTCTTGTTGTGCACATTTTAATCACTTGTGTGTTTAAAAAGATAAACCATTGTAAAGTGTGTTCAGTTTGGTAGATTCCCCGTGCGTATTCATGGGGTGGGTGGGATGGACCTCCAACAGGAGCACGGCGAGAAAGGCTGTGGAGGGATTGGAACTCAAGGCCTCAGCTGCTGACAGTGTAAACTGCTCAACCACTTAGGAAGCTTGTTTAGCAATATCCTGCCGCTGAACATATGAACGTGTGTCTGTGACTCCAGTCCCACTTCTGAGTGTAGATCCAACAGAAGCACATACATATGTTCACTGAACGATATGCAGCGGAGAATCTCTGTGCGTGGTGGCCCAAAACAAGAAACTTCTGAAACGCCCAGAAAATACAGAATGCATAAATAAATTGCAGCTCATGCCTAAGATGGAAAAGTATACAGCAGTAAAAATGCACGGTCTGCAGCTGAGCACAGCGCTTTGTGAATCTCAGAAGCACACGGCAGTGGGTGGATTCAGCTGCCTGTGTTCCACAGAGAGGCAATGAAGCAGCACCTGACTCTGTTGCTACTGAATATTACACTTTTTAAATTTTATTGGTAGTTATAATTACTTACAGTGTCTAATTTATCAATTACAATTTTCTCAGACCTATCTCCACAGAACAAGAATAGTGGACACAGGGCTCGTAACTATCCAACGGACCATGTAATGGAGTCTTGGAATAGAGACTCTGGGTTAAGGAGATGGTGGTACATTGTATGGTTTCCTTTATATTAAGCCATAATGGCCAAAGATGCTCTGTGATATTTATACAGTAAAGAGAGCCCTTGCCCTCAGAAACAACAAAAGGGAGGGTGTTTGATGCTTGGAGCCATCTGTAACTCCAGTTTCAGGGTGTCGGATGCCCTCTTCTGACCTCTACAGCCCCAGGCATGCATATGATGCACACATATTCATGCGCAAAAAATATGTCTACGTATGAAATATAAATAAATAAATCTTAATAGGAGAGAAAGATCCCACATTCTTAAGTCTTAATGAAATAGCTGTTCACGATTGATGGAAATCACATATTACTTTTAGCAGCCCCTGATATCTAAATGCCTGTTGGATCGTGAGGCTGAGACACAATGAGCGGCAGAGGCTCTTAGAGGCACTCTGGGAACTGTGGCTTTATTTAATTGTATTGAAGTTAGTTTCTGCTCACTTCTGGGATTGTTTCGAGAATCTGCACTCACTCTATGAAACGGGAAGGGAGAATGCAATCCAGATAGACCGTAGACTATGCCATGGGCTCAGCAATCAGGGTTTTAAAATTTAAACTTCTGTATTGATTCTTGGGAGTTTCACATCATGCACCCCAATTCTGATCACCTCCTGATCCCCTCATATCATCTCCTTACCCCTGCAGTGCTCCCCAAAAAGAAATCCAAACAAAAAAGTAAACAAACAAATGAAAACAAGGACAAAACAAACAAAAAACAAGACTAAAACAACAACAGCAACAAAACAGAACCTAAAATCTCTTTGCATCTCCTTCTTTCCTTCCTCTCTAACACCTCTTCATTTGTTCTGGAGGCATTGGGGGCCCCAGTGCGTCTCACACTACACCCTTTTACCCTATCAGCTTTCCCAGTCAATGTTCATTGCAGTCTGTCTCAAGGCCCCTGGTTTCCCATACACCATCATGACTGGATCTCCACCAGAGCTCCTTTGACATATCCCATGTCCACGCCGGTCATGGCAGTCCTGTGGTTATTGTTCCACGGGACCAACCTCTTCATGAGCTCCAGCAGCTCCTAGGTGGGGTAGACATTAGGGTGTGCCAACCCCAAGGCCCAACTGTGGGTCTAGGTGGTAGCTGAGCTGGTCAGTCCAGGCCACTGGGGTCACCAGCCTCAGACAAGAGGGTGGAGTCAGCTCCCCTATGCCCATGCCCTCAAGGTTGGTTGACCCTTCTCTCTTCTGTGAGGGTCAGGGCCAGCTCTTTGGCTGCAGTGTCCAGTAAGAGGCAAGGCCAGCTTTCCTTGCGCCAGCGAAGGGTGGGGCTGACTCAGCATGGCCCTCTGGTTTCATCTTGCTTGGTTCCTAAGGCCTCCTGAGGTGATACTGGCCATAAACATCAACACAGATCCCAGCTGCAGCTGGACGGTGGCCCTATACACGGCCCTTGGCAGGAGCTTGGGCCTGGATGACATTCTGGCTGTGGGTGGAAACACTGGCCACTCAGGTCATGACAGTTTTGGCAGCAGCATGGCCCCAGACACCACTAAGGCCACAGGTTGTGGCCCTGACCCTGGGTTTCTGTGTAACCTTTGGTGGCAGTATAAGACTCTGACTTCAGCACAAACCGCAGACGTGGTAGAACCATGGACAGGTCTGGATGTCACCGTTGTTTGGAAGTGCAGGTCACTCACATCAACATGGTTCCCAGCTTCAGTGTGGTCCTCAGACACCAACATGGCCCCAGACCTTGGGCATCTGCACGGCCTTCGATGGTAATAGGAGCCTGGGATGTCAGCACAGACCCTGGCCACAGAACCAGACATGGCCCTCAGCCACAGCTCTGGCATGGACGTCACCATGGCACTGGGTAGCGGCATAAGCCACTCAGATCTGAATGCATTGTGGCCCTCGGACGCCAACCTGGACTTCTCAGGTGGCTGACCTGACCCTGGGCATCCTCATGGCTCTTGATGGCAACAGAAACCACACATGTCAATCCAGACACTGGCCGCTGTACGGCCACAGAGCCAGACATGACCCTCGGCAGCAGTTTAGGTCTGGTTGTCATCATGGGGCAAAGACCACATAGATCTGCACAGCTCCAAGGGGCAGCATGGTCCCTGGACCCCGCCTCAGGTGGCAGCATCCCAGACCACCAGAATTAGCATGACCATTGACAGCTATAGGAGCCATGGGTGTCAATACAGATGCTGGCTGCTGTATGTAGGACCCCAGGCAGCAGCCGCACCCTCCCCCAGATATAACCATGACCCACCGCCTTCTTTTCTTCCTTTCTGCCTCTTTCTGCAGTGTGTGAACCATTCTGTTTCCTTTTCTCTCCTACTTCTCCACTACATATTTGATTATCATAATGGGGACTCCCTGCCTGGTGCTGTAAGGAGCCTGGTGGACCCATAGATATCTTCCTGCCAGCCAGGGCCTTGAGGATCCTGACTCGCCTGTGGCTGGTTAGCCTTTGGCCTGATCAGAACTGCATCAGGGGGCCCATGGATGTCTTCCCACCAGCCAGGGCCTTGAGGCTCCCAGCTGGCCTGTAGCTGGATAGTCTTCTCAATCAAATATTTTTTATATGCCCATCTTAGTAGTTTCTGTGGTATTGGATGGTGGTTGGATTGAATGGTGCAAACGTTTCTATAAAATGAGGATCTTTTTGTTCGCTTATAGAGATTAAAGATATTTTTGAGATGTTATATTTATATTTTGATGTTATATTTTGAGATGTAGGTGTGTGTGTGCGCCGTGTGTATGTATGAGTGTGTACACCAGCCATGCGTGGCACAGCACATATGCAGAGGTCAGAAGTCAAGCCCCCAGAGTGGGTTCTCTACTACCATCGTGAGAGCCCGAGAATCCCACTCAGGTCGCCAGGCTTGGCAACCTGCTCCTTTACCCCCTGAACCTTCTCACTGTCCCAAGACCCTCAGAAAACACAGATGTTTATATTAAGATTGATAATAGTAGCAACATTATAATTATGAAGTAGCAACAAAAATAATTTTATGTTTGGAGGGCCCCACAACATGAGGAACTGTATTAAAGGGTCGCGGCATTAGGAAGGTTGAGAACTACTGTTTAGAGTTTAATGGTTAATAGCAAGACACCAGTTTAAAGTTGTTATAAATCTGGACTGTTTAGAGGTATTTGTGGCCAAATATCATGGAACAATCCCAAATTCTTGACAGGAGAGAATGGATCCAGAAGTCAAGAGAGAGGTCTACAGAGGTCAATGTTAGATTTCTAACTGACAATAAGACTGTCTGGTATTTCCCGAAGTCCGTCTTTCTCTCTGCAGGGAACATTCACAAACACACTCCCAGTCATTGCTGTCACTAACTTTTACCTATTATATCTATGTAATAAAGTCTTTCTCATATTCCAAGTGTCTGATTAGAGTAACCAGGTGAGGCAGGCAAGATGATATCAGGTAAAAGCATTTGCCACCTAGTCCTAGGACCAGGGTTCAAATCTCAGGACACAGGAAGTGAGAGTATGGAACTGACTCTACTAAGTTGTTTTCTGACTTCCCTATACTGCTACACACACACACACACACACACACACACACCACAGACAGAGAGAGACAGAGACAGAGAGAGAATGACAGAGAG
>NW_004949097.1:10773948-10792648 GCF_000317375.1 Microtus ochrogaster | reverse complement strand
GAGAGAGAGAGAGAGAGAGAGAGAGAGAGAGAGAGAGGTGCAGAACCTGGAACCTGGGCAAAGGTTCTATGGTGACAATTAAGGTAGTCATCCATCTGATTACAGGGGAAGGCCAGTTCAGGCACCCTTTCCACTACTGCAGTCTGTTGACAGAAGTTTCTGTCCCACCAGGTCCCGCAGCCATTCAGTCCCAAAGAAACACACAGAGGTCTACATTAATCACAAATTGGTTGGCCTATGAGCTCAGGCTTCTTATTAACTCTTGCATCCTAGATTAACCCATTATTCTTGTTTGTGTCAACCACCTTTTATCAGTGAGGCATTTTCATCTTGCTTCCTCTGTGTCTTTCTTCTTCCTAGAGTTCTCCTGTTCTCGTGGTCCTGCCTCTACTTCCTGCCTGGCTAGTGGCCAATCAGCATTTTATTAATATACAAGTAGCAAATCTTTACAGGGTACCAGACTATTGTCCCACAGCAGCAGTCGAAGAGAGGGAGGAGCCATAATATGAACAAAGGGATCAAGATCATGATGGGGAAACTCACAGAAACAGCTGACCTGACCTAGTGGGAGCTCACTGACTCTAAACTGACAGCTGGGGAACCTGCATAGGACTGAACTAGACCCTCTGAATGTGGGTGACAGTTCTATGGCTTGGGCAGTCTGTGGGGCCACTGGCAGTGGGACCAGGATTTGTCCCTAGTGCATGAACTGGCCTTCTGGAGCCCATTCCCTATGGAGGGATGCCTTGCTCAGCCTCAATGCAGTGGTGAAAGACTTGGTTCTGATTCAACTTGATATGCCAGACTTTGTTGACTCCCCATGAGAAGTCTTACACTTTCTGAGGAGTGGATGGGGGGCCTGAGTGGGAGAAAGTTGGTGGGGAGTGGGAGGAGGGGAGGGAGAGGGAACTGTGGTTGGTATATAAAATGGAAAAAATAAAAACAAATTTTAAAAAGACACTTAAAAAAAAAAAGGATCAGCTTACGCCAGTTGCTGTTTTACCAGAAACTTTGGGGACCTCAGCCTGGCCCAGAGGTCTGCTTTCTTCTTCAGATGCTCTCCTCTGTTTACTGTGAGAAATGATAATTACTGATGGGCAGAGACTTCCTAGGCCATTATCAACATTATTTGTCATTGTGTGACTGTCTCTCAGAGCTCTGCTGTTATCAAAACATTAAACATGTTTTAATATCTCCTTGTCAGTGACTAAGGCATTAAGAACAGCCCGTGCCAGTCATTTCAAGGTAGGTGAAGGAAGGTCTCAAAGTTCTGCATTCCAAAGCATGTCCGTTCTGACGAACAGGCTCCTGCGTTGTTTTGCGCTGTGTGATAGTTTGATCTTAATGCATCAGGAAATGAACTGCAGAGTTTGTGGTCTCCCAACAATTTACCCACTTATTTATTTTTGTGATACCTTCATTATAAGACTTTTAGCACCATTGAAATAAGCATTGACCGTGGTCACTGTGCAAAACAGTGGATCAGCTAAAACGTGTTCTTGTGACCCATCCACAATTTTATATCCTTGGAAACCATCTTCTAATTCCCATCACTACCTCCAGTCTCACTCTCTGGTAACTTCCTCCCGCTGAGGTAGAGCATCCTAGGTCTCACATATAAATAGGATGATATGTAGTATTTGTCTTTTTGAGACTGAATTATTTCGCTTAGCCTTATGTCACCTCCATCCATGGTGTCAGGCATGGCAGAATTTTATTCTTTCTCGAGCACACAGTCTCCTGCATTGTGTAGGCAAATCACCTTGTCTTTGTGCATTTATCCACCGATAAACTCCTCTGTTTCTCAGCTACAGAGAGTGAATCATATTGAAACGGGCTGGGGAGCACAGTGCCCCTTAGACATGAGGCTTTTGATTCGTTTTGATTTATAACAAAAGGAGGCTTACTAGATCAAATGGCTGCTCTGGCTTCTAGGTTTTTTGAGTTTATAGATAGAAACTTTTCATAAATAGCTGAACTAAATTAAATTCCTAGTACTATGTACAAAGAGGCCAACACCTTGGCCAAGGGGCTGTCATTTTATTCATAGCCATTCTATCGTGTGTGAGCTGTTACCTCATTGTGGTTTTGACTTCTATTTCCCCAGAAAATAGAGATTTTTGAGTATTCTGTCATGTGTATATTGCCCATGTATATCTCTTCTTTAGAAATTAGCAGTTTAGATTATTGCTCAAGGTTGTGTGTCTTTTTTGGAGGGGGGCGCATGGGGGGGGGCGGACAGTAACCAAACAAGCATTTACTATGGATAGAACACCACAAAGAGATCAAAGAAATTATTCCATCCAAACCTAACTTGGAAAAATAGAGTATCCTGGGTTATTTTCAGGAGCGTGAGTCAGGTCATTTACAACAACCCGGTAACTCAGAGGCAGGTTTCTCTTTGAAAGATCCGTCCATCCCCATAGTGGTGACAGCTCACATAGTGTTCATTCCTGGAGCCCAATTGTGTAGGCAGCTCCTCACTGAAGCACCTCCTCTCCCCATCAACTGTCAGTGGCCTAAGGATCTCAAGCAGGTCTCTACTGAGACTTGGTAGTTTCAAGCTTCTTCAGAGTTATGAGGGGTCTTGGACTTTCTTCTGAGTTTCTCAGCACCCCCACTTCCATGAGGGGTTGTTTCATTCAATCCAGTGGAAGTAGCCAATCAACACTCATTTTAAAATCGGGGTGTGTTCCCACACCCTGATTGTTTCAAGCCTTAAATATCTTGAATATCAGCGTGTTCTCATATGGCTCATAAATTCTGTCAAATATTAGATCATCTCTTTATTCCATTGTCTCCTTTGCCATGAAGAATATTTTTTCAGTTTTAGATGATTGAATCAAGTCTGAGAGATATATCACCCACAGTTTTGTATCATTGTATCTTATGTGCATCTGTGCATGCACAGAGATCTATGTAGAGAGACAAATATATCCATATATTGCAAGATAGGCACATTTTTAAGTTTAAAATAAAGCATTCAAAACATTTCAAAAAATATTTATAAAATAAAAAATATATATACACAATACATGGCAAGTGTCTTCACCAACCCCTGCACCCAAAACTGCTTTCTGAATATTTTTATTTCTTTTTGGTATTTTTAAATCATAAATTCCTCACGTAGAGTATAGTTACATTGGTGAAGAAATCTGAGTTTAGAGGCCTTGTACCTATGTTTTTCTTAGATTGAAATGAAGCACAGGCAGCGAGCCTCAACTGCATCTCTACCCTTTTAATTTTGTGAGCATTGGAGTTCAGAAATGTGTTCATATGGCATTACCTATTGCTAAACATCTATAAGATACTATTAACTCTCGTCTTATGCCCATTTCAGATCTCATTTCATATATTCAGAACCATTTATTAGTACAGCAAATGTTGGCTCCATCTAGTTTTTTGTTTTCATACAGTCATTTTCCTTCATCATTCCGTGCTGTTTGCTTTATGCATTTAAAATATTATATTGGGGACAGATCCAGAGAGTTAACCAGACTGCCAATCAAGCTCATGCCAACCTTATGTGGAAAATCTCTGCTGTGAGTACTGTGTGAGCCCAGGTCTGGATGTATCACATTTAGGGATTCTTGGCCTCCGTGGCTGCAGCAGAAGTGATCTGATCTCCCTGGTAACATCCCCTCTCCCATCTTATGATGCTGTGACTTCACTAACCTCAACTACCTTGTTAGCGACTTATCCATGTTGGCGCCTACTTAGGTCCATACTCACTGTGGCCACTGAGGAAGATGGGACGTCTCCATCTTTCTGTCTGTCTTCCTTTCCTTCTCTCTCTCTCTCTCTCTCTCTCTCTCTCTCTCTCTCTCTCTCTCTCTCTCTCTCTCACACACACACACACACACTTCTTTATATACAATGTCAGATAGAAGGATGTTCGCATTCTGCATTATCTTTGAAGCGTGATGACGTCTCCAAACATTTATCTATATGTTCATCTGAAACCTTTATAATTAGCAGCGTTCACACTCTTTTGGCTTTGTGAGGTTTTTTCTTTAGATAGCTACATTGCAAATTATAACTATGGATCTCTTGGAGTCGGCTATTCTTTTCTTTAGGTGGGCTTTCTGATATCTTCTTATTTTACTTTCTTTTTTATTTTTGGCAACTTTCGATCTTCTCACATCATTATTTTTCACGTAAATTCTCTCCAGTAGTGTTTATCCTTGCAACTCAGGCTGCTTTAGACAGACACCCTTTCTGCGTGCCTCTTTTCTAGCTTGCCTCTTACACCTTCAGTCTATCTTCACATGGAAGCTTAATTTGAAAAACTAACCAATATTTTAATCCTCTCTGTTTTTAGTTGTAAATAATGTTTTAAAATATTTTCCCCTCTGATTAATTTTCTAAGAATCTCCCTTTATAAACTCAATTCTCCCTTGAGGTCTCTCTGAAGATTTTAATTTGAGATCTATTTCTAAAAGTTTTATTCCTTCCACTTTCTTTCCCAGATTCAAAATAAAATATCTGGTCTCTCATTTTCGTGTCATGAATATTCACAAGCTACCTGATGATTCTTGATTTTCTACACAACTTTGTGGAGACTCTGGTCTCTGTGTCTGTGGACACGAGTTGTTAGTGGGCAACCACTCCTGTGGTGGGAGAAGGCAGAGCACCCTGATGCTAAAGCCTTGACAGACAGCCTTCCTGGACAGACATCTTCCTGAGGGTTTGCTGGTATCGTTAGCAAAAGCCCTCCCTTGGTGAGCGTGTTGGCATCTGCTGTCAGATGAACTCCAGGCAGTGTGCCTGAAGTGATGAAGTGGATAGGTGAAGACTTGAGTCTATCAATGTCCAGTTTTCCTCATGGCTTCTGTTTGAATTCCGGAAGCTGGCCAGACGAAAGTCCCAGTTACATCTCCAATTGTATCCCTGCCACCAGTCTTCCAGGCGGCAACAATGTTTGTTCTCTTGCTTAGGCCTCTTTCCACTCTTCATTTGATGGGATCCTCGGGAAGAATAGGCAGCAATCAAGACACCTCCTACCGTCCATTGTCTTACCCCCTCTCCAGTTTCTTATTACCCTTTGTAACTGTAGCAACAGTTCGATGTCTGAGGCTTGGGAGCATAGGCAAACCTTTACTCAGCAGGAGAGGTAGTTTATTATTTGTACCTGAGTTGTACCTTGTCTTGTGTATCTAAAGCATTTTGTAAGTTTGAGTTTGCAGTAGCTTATTCAGAAAAGCTGCAGCAATTGTAAACTGTAAAGACCACCTTCTATTGTGTTCTGAACCTTACAGAATTGCTTTCAGTTTTCAAATGTCATGCTCTCAGTGACCAGACTGAAACCCAGTATATCAATCTGCCACTTCAGCCCAGAAAGTGTTGAATGAATGTGTGTGTGTGTGTGTGTGTGTGTGTGTGTTTACAAGTTTCTGTTTTGAGTATTTTCTCTGGAATAGATATGTTGAACCCTTAAATATTCAGGTACATATTATTCCAATTTTAAAATCTCTCTACTTTCCCCTCTTTTCTTTCCTTTATATTGCAACTAAAATGTTATATTTTTTAAGATCAAGACTTGGGTGCCTTATATTATTTATTACTTTTTATTATTATTTATGACTTTTGTTCAGAACAGTTAAGGGACAATAAAAACTTATTTAAAAATAGGTCCTTTATTTTGATAAGATGGGAAATCGGTGGTGGAAGTCTTGTAATTTTTTCCATGCTTTTCAGTCCTTACAAGAAACCTGAAAATAAGCTTCCAAATATTGAGGTGAACAGAATAAGTCCTGAACAAAGTTCATCCCATTTTTAACAATAGAACTCTTTTTAATTATTCCCTTTGTTTTTTGAGATTATAATGTAATTCTATCATTCGGGTGTTTGTAACAGCAGTGATTCAGAAACAAGCACCCGGGTATTCGAAGGCCCTGCGTGCGAGTGTGAAGTCTCTTACACTCCTTCTCTGTGTCTTCGGCATGACACTTTCTTGGAAACCCTCCAACAAGACTCAGAAAACCTTTTCTGGAAAGGACCAGAGAGGGAACGGCAAACTCGCCACCTCTAACACAAAGCCATCCATCCTTGCACGTGAGTGACTATAGCTAGCTAGCAAGGCATTTTATTGACAAAAGAAAAGGACCATCTGGGCCAGGTATGCTGCCTGTAGTTTCCGAGACGTGTGCATTTGAGATGACCGGATTCCCAGTGTCACTGAGCAGCTAGCTTCCTCTGGGGACTTTCTCTCAATGGTAA
This sequence comes from Microtus ochrogaster, assembly GCF_000317375.1. Taxonomy (NCBI): domain Eukaryota; kingdom Metazoa; phylum Chordata; class Mammalia; order Rodentia; family Cricetidae; genus Microtus; species Microtus ochrogaster. Next base: position 10,786,429 of record NW_004949097.1, on the reverse strand, counting down.
AACTATTTAACCAAAGGTGCAGGGCTGGTTGTGTAGCTCAGTACTGTAACCTTGCCTCATATGCTAAGGCCCATGGTTCCACGCCTGGCAGTGCTAGTAAAAAAAAAAAAAAGAAAGAAAGAAAGAAAATCAAAATAAACTTAAATGTCTTGACAATTCTGCTTATATTAGGTAGATGTTCTTGATAAGCAGACTTCTGTTAATTTTGATTCTTTGTGTGTGAGTTCTCCTTCCTTACTTGGCTGTTGACCGTGATGACCAATAACCTTAACTGCATCATGGAGACAGAAAAGCAAGGCTCTGTATCTTTCTCCCTACCCTCACTAAGGGAACCTGAACCAGGTGGTGACTTCTCCCTGAGCAGGGTAGTGGCACCTGGGAGGTGGAGGCAGGTAGATCAGGGGTTCAAGGTCTTCCTCAGCTCCATAGTGAGCTCAAGGCTAGCCTGTGATACATGACACCTAGTCTCCAGGGGAAAAAAAAAAGAGGGAATTTAGATAAAGTAGAAAATTGGGTAAATGTTAAATAATTGTAAATCACAAATTTATGAGCTTTTATTAGTAAAGAAAGGGACACGTTTTTAAAGGGATTGTGGTCCATCGTGTGTCTGAAGAGATTTTAAGAACCGCAAAGTGTGGTGAGTTTTAAAAGTAACTTTGGTGATGTTGTGCACGCCTTTAATCCCTGCACTCGGAGGCAGGAGCAGGTGGATCTCTGCGAGTTCGAGGCCAGCCTGGGCTACAGAGTGAGTTCCAGGTCAACCGGGGCTACAGAGTAAAACACTGTCTCAGAAGAATAATGAGACAAAACTAAAACAAAAGCTTCAAGAGTATAACAAGAATAATCCTCTCATAACTAAACTGCGTCCACAAAGAAAACTGAAGTTTTCGAAATTAGCAGCGTGCACAGAGAAGCCCAGAAACCGACTCAACAGTGGCTTCTCTGTTTGGAAAATGGGATCTTGATAAACTTCGGTTTTGAGCTAACTAAGAAGAGAAGTGGATTTGTTCTTCGACAATAGATGTGGGTTTCCTGGGTACCGAAATGACCAAGGTTCTGGTGGCTTCTGAGGCTCTCCTCAACAGTGCTGGAACATGGCCTTAACTCGGAGGAGGTGTGTTAGTGACCCTTGGCGAGGTAAGGATGGTGCTGTCTCGAGAAGCCTGCCTTCCCTCAGAGCCCCTATTGTGTGTGCCACGCTCTCTGCAGCAGGACACTCACTGACTGTCCCTTGGCCTTTGATAGATGTTATCTAACGTTTCAACTATGTCAAGAAGCCTTTTCCAGATTTCTCTCTGTGACTACAGTTCAGAAATGTGAATTTCCTTAGTACAGCATTCTTCCCCGTGGGCAATTGTGATCGCCTGGGGACATGCCACCATGTCTGAGACATTGTCTCTGTCTCCTAGCCACTGTCATCTCGTGAGTAGCGGCTTCAGAGGCTGACACACTTCCTATGGGGCCTGTCAGCCTTCTGAGGAAATGATTCCTTGGACCCCAAACTGCTGCAGCTTATCTCTGCAGGGCTGAGTGCCAGGAACCAGGCTTTCTGGGAAAGCATGGCGAGTCCATGGACAACTTGTAATGCCTTCTGCAGGGGAGATATTTGACAGTGCAACAATGTTCTCATACATGAAATCAGGGCAAGGTCACCGGTTGCCCAGACCCCGTCCCAGATAGTTCGTGAGACATTATTTTATTATTGTGTAGGTGCCTGTTACCTTTGTGTGTGTGTGTGTGTGTGTGTGTGTGTGTGTGTGTGTGCTCTCTCATTCATAGTGTATGTGTGTGTAGGTCAGAGCACAACTTTTTGACTTGGTTCTCTCCTCCCATGACGAGTTCCAGTAATCTAACTTGGGTCATCAGGCTTGCAAGACAAGCACCTTTCCTTTTTCCACCGGGGCATCTTGCTAGCCCTGTTCCTAATTGAATGAGCTTTGCTATGGGAGCTGTGAGGTCCCTGCTGGAATACAAGAGGCTAAGATGCTGTCAGCCTAGATGGCTCCTGGCCTCTGAGCATCCTTCCCTTGCCATGCATGCTGTTCTGCTTCACTTTTTAATGCTTTGCCATTCCTGTGATGACAGATCCTCCAACTGCATCAAATGGGAGGTTGAGCTTCCCTAGAGGTGGGGAAATAGCACGTGACAGGCGACAGGAAATGGTCTCACAGGTTTCTGTAACAAGGGGAGAACATCATGGCTAGAGAGATGGCTCTGTCCTTGCCCAGTTCCCAGCACACTCGTGGTGCTGGTAGCCATGTATTATGCCAGGCCCAGAAGATCTTTCTCCCTCTTCTGGCATCTGTAGGCATTGCATGCGGGTGGTGCACATACTCTACACAAGGAAGACACTCCTACAAATAAAATAAAATGAATATTTTTCAAAAGGTGAGCATCATCACTACATTCTGAATGCACCCTCTTAAACTCATGTTGATGCTTGATTATTCAAACACTAGATTGTCAACAGAAAATATCAGTGACATTACTGTTACAGTAAACCTGTGACTACGGCACATAGTTTATGTACATCCTGGAATGAATCTACTCCTGCATCCATTTATTTACACGAGAGCACGTGCCATGGAGTGAGCTTCTATACGTGGACTTTAATAGCTTTTAAATGAAAAAGTATTCAGTCTTAAAAAAATACATTACCAGTCATTTGGTTGAGAATACTTTTGTTGTTGCTATTAAAAGTGTTTCCCTTCATTGTGTTATTAAGCGAGAAAGTAGGAAATACCTGTGAGGGGAATAGCCTGCTTCTACTGTGTAATGGTCCCCCTAGTGGATCTGAGATGCAGCGAGCCTGAGACGGACAGATGCTGTGGTGACGGAGGGGACATTCTCTACCTGTCCTTACTTTCACAAGTGTTCTCTAGGGTTAAGGCCCCATTGACTCTTTCCCATAAAGAAACTCCCTGAGATTGTGGACATCTTAAGAGGAAATCTTAGTGGTGCATCCCTCTTTACATTAGGATGAGATGGACATAGTAAATAAAAAGTCAGTTCAAATGAAAACTTAACTGGATTTTATCAGTTACATTTTGTCCCTTAACATAAATAAATCAATTGTTTTAGTACGGGCAGAAGGCATTCCAACACCACTGTCTGATTTTTGAATAGAAAAGACTGCTTAAAACGAAAAATGATGATACAAAATGCGGACTACTTGCAATTAAGACACATTCTCAAAATCTAGCATTTAAGACAACAATGTATAATAATTGCATAATAAAACTTCCAGAATAAAGATTGATTTTTGGCTGTGTAAAATGATCCTGTAATATTAGGCCTGAGGATTCCAAAGCTACTGCTGTTAAGAACATTGGGCATAAGAGCAGAAAAATATCTTCAACACATCACTAGCTAGAGTAAGCTAGAAACGGTGAGCAGGGTTTTAAAAGTTAATAGCGAGGATGTAACGTGCCCAGGATCAACTGAACAGACAATGAGAGTACTTTCCCCTTCGTCACACAATATTCTTCTGGGTCATGAAGCCCTTACTATCCCGAGAAAGGGATAACTTAAATAGAAAAGCTGTTCTTCCTTTATTTCATGTTGGTGAGCTGAGCGTTCTCAAGCCAGATGTGTTTTACAGCTGGAGCAGGTGAGAGCCACCTGTGAGGTCGCTTTGAGACGTGAGGAAAGATTGGTAAAGCATCCTGCTTCCTGATTGCTGGATTTGCTAATAAATATCGTTGTGTGTCTTTGCTAAACGTTTTCTTCCTCCGTGTAGCCGGGAAAGCTATCCGGAGGACCAGTGACCGGTGAGCTAAGCCGTGACTGATGTCCATGGCATAGTATGTGTGCTGTCTCCAGACCAATGATGCGCATGTCTTCGGGCTAAGAGCAGTTCTGTAAACTTAGCTTGCTTTATCCAAAGAAAGCTACATTTTTTTCTTCTTCTGGCATTGAATAACTTTCCGTGGTGGCAGAATGGGCGATGTTGTGGATTGGATAAGGAGATAAGAAATGGGAAGAAAAACAAAGGCTGTAACATCTATAATTAACAAAAATGTACACAAACAGTAATTAGTGTAAGTGAAATATATTTCTGCAGAATAAAAATGGAGTGGATGGAACAATGGCAATCGCAGACAATTAGGGCGGATGGAGCGCGGATCGCAGAGCCGGTGCCGGGCAAAGACAATGCGGTGGATGGAGAAACAATGGGATTGTTTAAAACCCTCTTTCCAAGGGTCCTCCCCGCGGACACCTCTGACTCCCCACTGCCCCTTCATTAGCATGTTTGTGTTAATATTTTTAACTTGTAGAAAGCCTGAGTAAGATAAACACTTGATTTGAAAACTTCGCGTGGAGCTCCCACAGGTTTCCCGTCTCCTTGGCCTGTGTTCGGTGTGGGCTTGCTTCCGCATTCATGCGCCTTTGCTTCTGAGTTGCACAGGTCAAAATTGCCTGATGTTTAAATGTTGCCATAGTGATGGGTAGTGGACACTGTCATCTTTCTCTTTTTAATTAAGGTATAGAGGCAGGTGGATATGCTCTCGTTGTGACCCTCTCTATGCTGGCGTGAACACGGTGATTGTTCCCGGTCCTTTCTCTCCCGGGCAGTTTTAGCTTTGCCCTCTCTTTGATCAAGGCCTTCATCCTGTCAGGTTAAAGATAAAGGCTGACTTTAACCCCTTCTTCCACAAGCTTTATCCTGGAGTAAAAAATTTAACGAAATATCAACAAAAATATAAATGATTCTTATTTTCGTCTAGAAACTCACACTTTCTCCACAAAACGTTAAAATATGGAGCTGTACAAGTATCAGTTTGTTCAGATCTGTATAGCTTAGAAGCAAATTTGCTGTTTACAATTTTAAAAATAATATTCTTTATTGATTCTTTGAAAATTTCATAGAAAATATTTAGATCCTATTTACCCCCACCCACTTTTCCCATACCCACCCTTCATACCCTCACATCCTCCCCACCCAACTTTGAGGCCACCCCACCCACCCATAAACACATAGAGTCCAGTTCAGATTTCCCAACAAGCCCTGGACCAGTCAGATGGGAGTTGAGTTCGCCCTGGAGTATGGTTGACTTACGTGTGCTGACAAAATTAAACGAAACTGCCTCCCTGTCCAAGAAGCTTTCCAATGCCAAGCGGTCCTTAGCGACTGGTGTGTTTTCTCGCCCACCTTCCCCTGTCCATGGTAGCATTTTGTTTGGCTTGCACTTGCTCAATTCTTGTGTGTGCTGATTCAATTGCCTTGAGTTTATGGGTGTACCCCTCGTGGTCCTGAGTTCCTTGCTCCTGCTCCCTCTCCTTCTGCTCCTGATTTGGACCTTGAGATTTCTGTCCGGTGCTCCAATTTGGGTCTCTGTCTCTGTCTCCTTTAATCGCCTAATGAAGGTTAATATTCAGGAGAATGCCTATATGTTTGTCTTTGGATTCACCTTCTCATTTAGCTTCTCTAGGATCACAAATTATATCAATTGCCTTGAGTTTCTAGCTCCCTGTTGTGTCTGGACAATGCCACTTCTTTGGAGTGCTCCACCACCTCTGGGTCTCGGAGTCTTTCCAGCATCTTTCATGAAGATCCCTGAGCTTTGCAGGACAGAGTGTGGTGTGTGGTCCATTTTGAGCTGAGGGCTCCGTAGTCTCTTATTTCCTGCATGCTGACCAGACGATAGTCTCCGTGTGAATCACCTTCCCCTGCAAGTAGAAACTTCCCCGACGAGGCTTGTGAGGGCCTTTGTCTGGCAGGTACCTGTTGATAAAGGACATTTAGGAGGTCTGCGGAGTGTCACCCAGGGGCTTGATAATATATATTTTCTAAAATAATGTAAGGATGAACAATGAGTCTAAATGAAATAAGCAGAAGAAAGCTGGTGCTTCAATGATGTTCATGTTGTGGGTGGATATGTGGCAGGAGTGGTAGGGTGTGTGTGTGCGCGTGTGTGCGTGCATGCGTGCATGCATTTGTGTGCATGTGTGTGTGCGTGTGTGTGTGCGTGTGTGTGTGTACACGCTTGCCCCAGCACCCCAAATGAGGTCATGGGACAGCTTGGGAATCAGTTCTCTCTTCCCATCACGCATGTCCAGGGATAGAACGCAGAGCGCCAGACTTGGCATCAAGGGCCTTTCCATATTTCTGGTACAGCATTGCTCATTTTTATGCAATCATTTGGATGTTCTTAGCGAGTCTAATCTGTGTTGAATTTGGGGGATGTCTGGTTTTGTATCCATTTCCACTAATGTTGGAGAGTAGCTCGTATTTACCATGAGAATAAGTTTTTATTAATATTTTAGTTGGCTTCAAAACTACTGGACTTCATTGTGACATTCATACATATGTGTTAGTAAACATTGCTATTTGAAATTTGTTTTATACATGACCCAAAACAGATTCTGATGTATTGTCATGTGGTTTTTAACTATTTTCACTTTGCTCTTATCTTTGGAGTCAACTGTTTTCCTTTATCTTAAGTCCCATTTTCCTCTTTTCCTATCATTTTTGGTAGACTCAGGTCACCTGTATTGAGTCTCATGTCACCTGTATTGAGTCTCGCTTGGCACCAGCCCATTCCTATAGAAGTTCTGTCCTTTTGTCTCCCCAGGAGAGTGATAAGAAGCCTGCATTATCCACAATTCCACTTATTTAGCTGAGCATGGCATTCTCCTGTTTTTTTTCTAAAACTGACCTTGATTGGACACCATCTTATTGTAATCCTTCTGCCTCTGCCTTCCAGTTGCTGAGATGATAGGCGTGAATTGTGACACTCAGTAAATTTTCTTGTTTTAAAATCAATTCTGTTGGAAACTCATTCCTAATAATGAGTTGTGCCTCTTGGCAGTACGTGGTTTTCTGTGCTTTGGTGTCTGTGACCGCCTTCCCATCCTTCATGTTTATGTCTTCCTGGAGTACTCTCACCGCCCTTCCTGGTCTGGGGCACGCGCCCCTCTGGCCCCAGGTGAACATGTTTTCAAGTTTGGCTTGCCTCTTCTAGAATTTTCTATCCCAGGATTCCTTGTATGTCTGATACCTTTTACCCAGTATAATTATTGTGAGGTTCATCTCATTATTGTACACATCAGTCAGTTCGTTTTCACAGTATGGCAAATTTCATAGAAATTTCTTTGTATGGTCTATTTGTTAATGATTACTAGCTTTCATCCTTTATTTTAAAATTATGGTATGCGAATACCTTAAGATATAAATTTAAACAAATAGTCTTATATTAATAATAAATAAATCTTAAATAAAATTAAGATACGTGAACCTTTATGTGCAAGTCTCTAGGCACGTTTTGTTTTCCTAGACAATTATGAAGGAATGGACCACAGGATAATAAAATTAAGGTTCATTTAATGAGACCCTGCCCATGTTTCTCTTAGGTCATTGGTTAATTGTGAAACCCTGTTAACTTGGTGGTCTTTTCAGGATGTGCATTTTTTTATCATCTTCCACCCAAGACATGCCCCCTCTCATTGACTGGCCTTTTTAGTCTTTAACATTTGTCTTTTGAAACACAAGAGTTAATAGATTTAAAAAGTCCACTTTATCCATTATAGTATGTGCATTTTATGTAGGTCTTTTCTGAAAGATGTCTCTCACTACCCCTAAGGATGAAGGTTTGCCACTGTGTTTTTTATTTAACACATTTAAAGATGAAGAAACAAGCAATGGAAGAGCGACCCCATCTCTTCTGCTACTAAGTGAAGGCATTCTCCAGGATGAGGGCAAAGCTTGAAACAGAATTCCTAATTTGTGAAAAGGAGTGGGAGGGAAGCGATTCTTGAATTGTTCATGATGACACTAAGAATTCTTTCTGTACATCTTGTCTGAGAAAGTCTGACTGCCTGTCTCCTCAGAAAGTTCCCTGGAGTTCAGATGCTCCGAATACAGTGGCATTGGTGACTGGGTCACTGCCTTCAAGGACGCTCTTAGAGTTGATTCTTTATGTGTAAATCAATGCCCAACACACACATACATGTACAGGGAGGAACAGCTGTGTTCTATTTAACAAATGCTTTCATTATTGATTTACAAATTTGGCAGGATTCCCCATAAATGTTCTGAAAAATGAAATAGATTTAAATCATTTGCTTTCTTGTTTTTTTTTTTTTTTATTCAAAAAGTGATTTTGGATAGAGTTCTGGTGTCTAATCCACCCCCAAGCAGAGACCCTTTTCAGGGAAGTTCGTCTCTGTTAGACACTGGTATGCACTTATCGGCTACCTACAACATAGCTGGAGCTATCGGGGGAACGATAACGCTCTCACCCTTCAGTGAGTGATGTATTGTCTCTTTGTCTTAGTTGCCATCCAGAGAAAGACAGACTCTTCTGTGATGATCTGAGGACATTTACAGTCTGGCAGGGGAGTCCACAGGTGGAGGGAAAGCAGAGACATCCGTGGCCTCATTTACAAGGGACCACTGCTGTAATTGTAGAGCTCTCTGAAGAGGGCAAGGGAATATCAAACTTCACTGCTGGGCTGGGGCATCTTACTGTCTTTGAGAGAGAACAACACTCTGGCTTCCCTGAGGTCATTTGTGGTCAACTTCAGGGGAGATATTTCAAGGCTTCTTCTCTGATGTTTCCAGAGTGGCTCACACAGCTCCTTCCTGGTATCTGTTGGTGGCACCCACAGTCCCATCATGAATTGTTGCAGTAAATTAAAAGTGGTGTCGATGGTTCTTCCAATCACTCTGCATTTCTGTAAGTTATCTCTATTTTTCATCAAAAATCAAGGCATTAGGATTTTAGAGTTTTTTTTTTTAAATCTATCTAGAGTAAGGTCTGTATGATCTACCCAGGCTCGTGTGGTCTACCCTAGCCTTATATTATCTACCTCAGGATTGAGTGGTCATTCCAGGAATGTATCTGGGTTCCCAGAAGTTATTTCTAGATTTTCGAAGTCTTCTCTCCATTGGAAAAATGATGTTTTGGTTGTTGGATCAGCGTAGATGATGTTTCTTTCTCCTAAACTGAGTAGTCGTTTGAACTCACAGCAGTTGGAGCAGCACACTGTTGTTTTGGCAATGCTGTTTATCAGTGATTTCCAACATGGGGGTGTCAGCTCCAGGGTTAGCATCTGAGCCCCTCTGGTGTCTGCGCCACCAGGTGCCAGTCACTAACAGAGTTAACCATTTATGATGCTTAATAACAGGAGACATATGAAGCTATCAGTTCTTTCAAATAAAACTCCAGATAAGACTGAGAACTTTCTCCTCTCCCAGCTTGTTCTGGATAATAGTAGTGAGGGATTTCATTCTGTCCTTCACATCTCTGATGCTTTATCTAGTGAGTTTTTAATAGTATTTGTGCTTTCTGTACTGTGTGCATGAGTTGTTTGTGTGGTATATGGTGTGTGTGCTTGTGTGTGTGCATGCATGTATGTGTGCACGTATGTGTATGTGTGTGCATGTGTACATGTGTGCATTGCGCGCGCGTGTACATGTGTGTATGCACATGTGTGTGTGTGGTCTGTTTGTGTAGTATGCACTTGATAGCATGTGCCCGAGTTCTTTGTCAAGCATCCTCCTCACTCTTCCTGCACTCCTGTACTTTACTTTTGGAGGGAGGGTCTGTCTGTCACTGAAGCCAGTGTCCACGCTCTGTCTAGACCAAGTCCCCAGCACTGGAGCTAAGGGCACGTGCCACAATGCCTAGCTTGTTGCACGTTTTCTGGGTCTGTTTTTAGGTCTTGATGTTTGTGCAGTAGGCACTTTGACAACCAAGCATCTCCCCAGCCCCTCCTTGACGATCTAGCTTCAGGAGTCACTGCATGATGCTGACGGGGGAAACACCGGGACCGCCTGACGGGAAGAAGATCATGGCATACCCCACTCAGTGTTTACCTCACTCCATTGTATACACATTCCTGACCGTGTTTTCCAGAAATACCGGCCAAATCCCCAGTCCCACTGTGGCCTTCATACAGAAGTTCACCTTTTTCCTGTGGTTTCAGAGGACAGCTCTGTGCACCACTGTGTGCAGAAGTTAGATGCCACCACAATGCCTCTGTGACTTGTTCTTTGCAGCTCAAGTGATACCTATGATAATGATCACGGATGATAACCAAGTTCCCCAAAGCCGAGAAGACTGAATAATGTACAAATTATAAATAAGCCAAAGGTTTTAACTTTGTCTCAAACAAACAAGTGGCTTCTCAGATGGTGCCAGCAGAGTACCTGTGATGCCTCTTAATGTAGGTCCTAGGTCTGAACCTCACTTTCAGCTGTGGCAATTAATGGGGTACTTTAATTTGCTTTGCAGTGTGTGTCCATTATGGGTTCTCAGTGGCTTCAACCTGATCGTGGCCTCCCCTCTCAAACCCTCTCCCACCTGTGCTAGCCAGGCCTGTTAGTCAGGGATTTTATCTTCCCACCTCAAAACTGTAAAGGCAGCCTTGTCGTGGTAATGCCCACGCCCCTTCTTCCTCTTTGTTCTGTATGGCAGTGAGATCTGCACCCCTCAGGCCTCTCCATAGGGTAATAGCTTGGAACAAAATTCAGTCAGGATCTCCAGCGTAATAAAACAAAATGTAAAGATGAGAAATATCCGGAGGCATCCCCTGCGTGTCCTTCAAGCATCGACTGTTGAATCTTGTCCATGAGTGAAACCGCATGCACAGATAGGATAGCAAACTGTCCCTCGTACGGACACACGGAGGCTGGACACTTTTGTGTGGACAGTGCTGTTCTGAGTGTTCTGTGGACATGAGCCATGCCCCAGGACATCCCTGCTATAGAAGATTTTTTTCTTTTTGAAAGGTCTGATTTAACCACATTTTCAAATCTGAAGGTCCCTCGGTGACGCTTAAGAACTTAACAACAGGCTGTCTTCACAGTTTTAAGTGTGTACAAGAGAAATGTTAGTTCATTTCAATCTCCTGCATTAATTCAGTTGCAATCACCTTTACTAATAGTTTGAAACCGTGGGTCACTGCTGTTACTTGTCTGTTTGTCTATTCAAGCTGCTATCTGCTCAAGGTCTTTGGAAAGTATGTGGTGGGAGGTTTTCCCAAAGAAACAAATGGCGTGCATGTGAATGTATAAGCTGGATTACTTAGAAATAATTGTATCAACACCATTGAGCACTATAACAATTCCATTGCCGCGGCTTCCTCCTCCTCTCAATGAGCTGTTAAAAGACACAGTTTGTTGTACTACGCCGCTAACAAGAGATAAACAGCATACAGCAGGTGCCACGCAGGAAGGCACCGAGTGTTATTGTACTAACTGTGCTCCACTAATTCTCGCCAAAATAACAATTCTGTATTCAGGAAAGAAAAGAACAGATCACTTAGCGGAGATTGGGATCCTTGTTGTTTGTCATGTCAGGGTTAGACCTGAAAATAGAACCATGTGACAGGCGTGGATAGAGGAAATCCTTGACTGCAGAGACGCCTGTTCCACTCAGAGCATCACCTCCAACGCAGATGTTCTCACAGGTGGTTTAGAACACTGGGTAACTTTAAACTGTATACATGCAGCCCTCTAAGCATTGGAGATTTTTAAAAAGAACCACATATCTTGCCATGAGGCCATTTTCCATAGTATATTGTTTGTAGATTAATGTTAATTGACAAAAAGATCCTACTTACTGATGCTAAAGGGTAGTGAGAGATACCCCTACCCCTGAATACACACCCACACCCTTCCCGCACATCCCCAAATGATCAGCATCAGAGGGCTGGGATGCTGAATGAGGCAGGTGGGGGCTGGGATGTTGAAAGAGATAGGTAGAGAGCTGGGATGCTGAACGAGGCAGGTGGGGGTTGGGATGCTGAATGAGTCAAGTAGAAGGTTGGGGTTTGGAATGAGATAGATATCTTTGTATTCCCCCTACAACTGCAGTTATCTGCAGCACCCCGACAACCCTTTAATTCTGTGAGTTCTGAGCACCCACTGTGTGTCCTGTCAGAGAGCTCAGGTCAAACACTATTCCCACAGTGACTGGGTTCTCCTGGAGTAGCCAATCACTGAGCAGAAACAGTAACCGCAGATGGGATGGCTGCCATAAAGAGGGCATTCAACACTTCACGAGAACTTGTAGAGGTTCCCCGTGTGCTGAAGGGTGAGAAAAGGTCACTCGTCCACACCACATGGTAAGGTGTGCCTGAACAAGGAGGGGCAAGCGGAGTGGCTGGAGGTGGACACGGGGCCCAAGGGGAAGCTGACATGCTCCCTACAAGTGGGGAGCAATCAGAAGATACAGTGGAGATCTGAGCAGGCACTATGTCAAGAAAAGCTTCTTAGACAGTGGTTCGAAGCTGTTTTCTTCTCAGAGCAACAGACATGGGGTTTGGGGGGGGGTGCTCTTCAAAAGCTGCTTGGCTCCCATTGCTGAGTTCTTCAATGCAGACTGCTGGATATCCTGAGCTTTTGGCTCCTGTGTGAGGAGTCCTTTCCTTCCTAGTATCTACCGATCTAATAGTGTACTTCATTCTCTCTCTCTCTCTCTCTCTCTCTCTCTCTCTCTCTCTCTCTCTCTCTCTTTCTCTCTCTCTCTCTCTC
>NW_004949097.1:10681379-10773848 GCF_000317375.1 Microtus ochrogaster | reverse complement strand
GAGAGAGAGAGAGAGAGAGAGAGAGAGAGAGAGAGAGAGAGAGAGAGAGAGAGAGAGAGAGAGAGAGATCTGTGTGCATACACACATCACAGCACCCATGGAACTCAAGAACAACTTTCTTTTTCTTTTTTTTTTCAAGCACAACTTTCAAGAGTCACAATTCTCTTCTTCCACCGTGTGGTTCACAGGGATCAAATTCAAGTCGCCAGAGGTGGAGGGAAACACTTTTACCTGCTGAGCCCTCTAGTGAAGTTCCATCTCAGACTCTGCTTCCTTGGGGATCTTGACCACAAATTAGAATGTCAGCATTATCAGGTGTAATTTGGACATTTAAAAGAGTCTCAGGTGCTAGGTACCCGATTATAGCCAGGGAAACAAGTGAGGTTAAATGGCATGCTGCAGTAGGTGTGATTAGAACAAGCTCCTTGAGGGGTAGGGTGCCAGCCAGCCATGGTTTGGGCTGTCTGATGAGGGCCTGGTTGAAGAGACAAAGCGTTGAGTGTTTCGGAGCCTTTGCTAAGTCACATTCAGGAACGACACTGGGAAGGGTGAACAGCCCGTGTCCTCGGTACCAGCTGTGCCAAAATATGTGCAGGAACAAGGAAGGGGATGTAAAAGGGTCCTGAGAAGAGGTGGGCTGACATTTCAAGACAGATATTTCTAGAATGGAAAGTTCCTCTGCACAGTCAGGCTCCATTGGTTCCCGCATTTTTGGGTTTCCTCTGATGCGCAGGATGAGTAGTTTGTCAAGGCAGTGGGAACATTCATGTACATTTTTTAAAGTTTTGTACATTTTTGAGGTTGTAATGTAAATCCGACATATCCCCTGTCCCTTTCTGTCCTCCACACTCTCCCATGTACCAACCACGCCCCTACTCTCTTTCAAGTTCATGACCTCCTTTTCTTTGTTTTTACCCAGGGATAGTACTGCCAAGCTACCCAGTTAGGTGGATCTGTCTATATCAGTTAATTCAACCTAGGAATTTCTCTGTGTTAGGATTCAGGCATTATGCTGGCCTGTCTTATCATTTGGCAGGATGTGCCCAGGCTGTACCCTGGCCAGCTCAGAGTCCTATTATGTGCACAGGTGTAAAGGTCCCTTTAAGAGCCACACTCTGTCCACTCCTGGTCTCTCTTTCCTGCTGTTCCTCAGAAAGGCAGGCAGGACTTTCCCTATTTTCTCTTCTCTTCTCTTCTCTTCTCTTCTCTTCTCTTCTCTTCTCTTCTCTTCTCTTCTCTTCTCTTCTCTCTCTTTCTGTCACTCTCTTTCTCAACCTTTCTTTTCTTCCTATTCCATTTATCTCAAATAAACTCCATATTCAAGCTCTGTCTGCATGGCATATTCTATCGCCTACCATGGTTTGAAGGTCTCTCTCACTTGGTCCTGACCATGGTTGCCATGGAACCCACCAAGGTCCAACTTGCACTATTTTACAACACCTGTACCCAGAGATTCATCTCCTAGGAGACTTAGATCCCTTCAAGTTGATATCAACCATTATGCACAAGGTATAATATTACTGAGCTATATAATAAAAGGGATTCTGGTGCACCCTAAAACATGAATGAGCCTTGAAGGTGTTGTGCTAAGTGAAAGAAGCCAGGCATAAAAGGATGAGCTTTGAATGGTTCTACTCACGTACATAAACACAGAAAATGAATGACTGTGTTGGGGACAGAGGAGGTAAGGGAGAGTGAGTGCTGAGTGTGTCACGGGGTTTCCTTTGGGTGTGCTTAAGATGTTTCAGAAATAAGTAATGTAAGTGTGGTTTACAACATTGTTTAAATGTATGTTCTGTCAGAAAATTGCATATGTTTAGATATTCAGATTGTGAATTAGTTTATCAGAATGGAATAAGGTGATAGCGTTAATGAGCAGCATTGACGTTTGTACTTAGTAAGGGACAGCTGTTTGGCTAGTGACTGGCTACTGATAACCTCGGGAGAGATCAAATTCTAAGACCCAGGAATATCTGTTCTTTTGGGATGGTTGACTCTTTGTAAACCTAGATCTTCAGAGCTGTCAAAGAGACCACAGTGCGATGACAGAGGAGGCATGGAACATGTCCTTCCAGGACAGACGAACTCCTGTCTGTGTTCAGATTTAGGAAGAAACAAAATAATAATTAAGAAGTTCAGAAGGAAGCCGGAAGGTGGTGGTGCATGTCTTTAATCCCAGTACTCGGGAGGCAGTCAGGTGGATATCTGTGCGTTCAAGGTCGGTATGATCTATGAGAGCTAGTTCTAGGACAGGCACCAAGCCTACACAAAGAAACCCTGTCTTCGAAAAATAAAGTTCAGAAGGAGAACAAGGAAATTCCCCCAGACATTTTAGGGAACAATAGAGGGTATATGGAGCCAAAATTAGAAAGAGAAAATGTAATTGACAGTTAAAAAAGTGTTTTTTTAAAAAAGAGTATTCAAATTATATTTTTCCTTCCTTTTTTTTAACCCAATGAAAGTCAGCTGTTCTCTCTCTCTCTCTCTCTCTCTCTCTCTCTCTCTCTCACGCACGCACGCACACACGCACACACGCACACAGAGATGAGTGGTACCGATGAGGAAATAATAATAAGGACCGTAACATGGGCCTCACCTTGAAGACAGTCACCAGTCTTTCCTAGAAGGTAAGCCCTGACTCAAATATGATCTCCTCAGGACAGAGAAGGACAGTGAGGACATGGTTATGGCAATTTTGAAGAGGAGGGTAAATCTGAGGTGACTTTCTCTACAATATCAGAACTTAGAGCGTCACCAAGGATTTAGAGAGTATGGATCTAGGATTGACTCGGTCATGGAGCCCCCGGGTGGAGAGTACCATTCCAGAAAGAGTTAAATTCAAATACCTCATGAGCCATAACAGAGCTGCCATCAAACGGCAGCAGGGGAAGTTTGGTCTCTTTAGGACATGGTGTTGGACAATTGGTTACCCATATGGACATAAAATAAAAATAGACCCTGGTGACAGGATAAATTCCAGGTGGCTCAGAACCCTCAATGTGAAAAGGAAACATTTAAAAAGACTGTGAAAAAGCAGATTTTCATGACCTCAGAGGAAGGAAAGATTTTTATAAAGGAAAAGGTTAGCAGATTTGGAGTCATTAAACACCCCCAAAGATGCCACGGAAGAAAGAGCAAAGTGACCTGGGAGTAGAGGTGAGATGGGGGGACTTAACAAAGGTCCCAGGGTGTGGTGGGTGTAGACCTTGGTGCTTGGGAGATGGGGGAAAAAACACCTCACCTGGTTCTAGGCAAGCCTAGGCTGTGTGGCGAGTTCTAGGTCACTCTAGGCTATGCATTGAGACACCATTTGAAAAGCAATGCAAAACAAACACAAACAACCCAAATTCCCTTGGTCTTCAGTTTTCAAAAGATAATAGTGAAATGGGCACTGCAGATACACAGAAAAGGAGAAGGGGAGGTATAGACAGCCAATAAAGTTATTTGTGACTTTCCTGGTTAACACACAAGTTTGAGATAAAATGACGTCTTGTACACACATGAAGCTGCATGACTGAGAGACGGTGTGGGTAATGGCCAAGAACCGTGTGAACTCTTGTACAGTTTTCACGGCAGGAAAAAAGGGTGTGTCTGCCTTGGAGAGCAATTTGTTAATCATTAGGAATGAAAATACAGAAGCAGACTTTCAACTTCTGGGATTGCCCTGGGACAGACAGTTCTTAGCACAGTCAGTTTTCCCAAGCCAATGACTATCTGCAGTAAGTTCAAGAGATTAAGACCTGGGTAGGGACTGTAGTCACAGGACAGGCGAGTGAACTCAGGTGCCTGGAACAAACAGAAACACTGAGAACCGTGTCCACTATAGAAGCAGAAATTCTTCTGCTATAAAAAGGTCTCTTCAGATGGAATAGAAAGATTACAGTGGCAGCGTTGACTGTCCAGAGACCAGCTAACTCCCTGATGAGCTGATTAAATTGAACTGATAAGAAATGATTGAGAACTGATTGAACACCTTGTATCAATGAGCATTTTTTAAAATCCTAAAATGAAGATAACATTAATCATCATAAATTGCCCAAAGACATAAAGTCTTTATAGAATAGTTTTTGCTGTTGTTGTTTTGTCTTTTGTTTTATGTTTTTCGGTTTCTCTGTAGCTTTAGAACCTGTTCTGGAACTAGCTTTCAGAACAGGTTCTAAACGAGGCTGGTTTCGAATTCATAGAGATCTGCCTGCCTCTGCCTCAAGAGTACTGAGATTAAAGGTATCTGCCACCACTGCCTGACCCTATAGAATAATTTTTAAAGAAAGTATAGTTGCCTACTGTGCATTTTTGTGGAAATGCCGGACTGTAGCTGTGTCTTAAGATAGAACTTTAAAGCAACTATAATTTCTTAACTCAAATACCAAGGTTTGCTACAGCTCATCCCTAGACAGAGGCTGGAGTTACATTGTCCTCTGCCTGCAGGCTGACTGTGTGGCATACAGTAGACATAATACAGTTGGCCAGAGTTACATTGTCCTCTGCCTGGAGGCTGACTGTGTGGCAGACAGTAGATGTAATACAGTTGGCCAGATGGTACCTTCTCTGACCATGTCTGATCTCATCAGTGAGCATTTTTACACTTATTTTAGTTGTGTGTGTATATATGTGTTTGTGTGATTTTCACTGGTTGTTTTGCTACCCCAAACTAAGTGCCTTAAAATAGTTAACCCTTTGTTGATCCAGTGGTTTTTGGAGTGGGCCAGATGACTGTGTCGTGTTGGGCCTCTAGCCACATGGCATCATTACTTTCAGGGTTGGACAAGAAGTTCTTCCATCCCCTTTGCCTCTAGCATGCTCGGTGGTCTTGGCTGGAATCATTTACTTAGCAGTGACCAGCTGGAATGGTTTCTAAGAAGGACAAAAAAGGGGTATTCCAGGGAGGGTGGGTTGGAAAAGAAAGGGGATCAACAGGAAGGAGATTCCAAAAGTCTCAAATAATTGACACTTGGCATATCCATCACACTTTTTTTTCCAATATGGAATAACTTGCGTATTTAAGACCCTTCCCAAGAGGCAGGATTCAAATCAGATAGATACACACTATCTGCTCTTCACACGCTCCTCATTCCTGCCTGAACCCTGTAGAGAAGCCATTCTCTAAATGTTTATGGGAGGCATGTTGAAATTTTAGGGTGTCTTACTGGGCTCATTGTGGGGAGGACTTTCCCACGATGATCAGTGGCTTGTTTGCACCATACTGCATCCAGCAGAGGCCAGACTCAGACACAACAGGTAGACAGAGTTAATGAAGCGCTTCCAGAGGACAGGTGAGCCACCGGAGGGCTCATGCTGAACAAACCAGCTGATGGCAGCAGACGAAACGGCAGGCAGGCTGTCCCTGAAGGGCATAGCTGAATCTCTGTGCCAGGCCAGCTTCTCAGGCGTCAAATACTGAGTGGCTAGAAGACCCTGTGAGGGGAAAGGTGCATTCAGCCCTAGCCTGAGCATGGATTCTCCAAGTGGATTTAGTCATTTGTCTTTTTTTGGCTCTAGTTCATGAAAATTTGTTACATAATAATATCCCATCTTTGTAGTTTTTGTTTTTCTCCTCCATGGAGAAACTTCCAACTTTTCAAATCCTGCCTTTTAATTTTAACTACAATACATTGATGTTGTATGTAAAGATAACACCGTCACTCTATTGATGTGTAGACTTGAGCTTCAACGGTACTGTATTGTCGTTATTATATATATCTTATTAAATGCAGGACCTGTGATGTCTGGAACCATCCAGACCGACCACATTATTCCTGAGATAGCCCACAGTTTTTAGGAATTATGATTCCTGGTAAAGTTCTCTATGCCACAAAGAACAAAACTTAAGAATTCCCTTGAGCTCCCTACTTCAAGTGTTGCTCTGGAGCTTAAATGACAGGGACTACAGGAAATATGGCAGCCAAGAGCTCAGTCACAGAGTGTCTTGTATTTTCCATAGGATGCCAAAACCCCTGTGTCAATTTGAGAACCCAAAAGGGGTCCTCTTTTTCAGGGGTTCTTGGGTCTCCCTAGTCCCCCAACTCTGCCACTCAAATTCTCTGAGCTCTAGTTCAGGGGCTTCGATGTAATGTAGTTTACGTTTCTGTCTGCCCCTCCCTTACTATCGATGTGACAGATCAATCTCTGCTGGGCATTTGCCACCACACCCAATGGGCCGCTCATCAGAGTGAGTAATGCCCAAAGGTTTTCTATGTTTTAACCCGAGAATATGAACATATTTGATTCATACCTTAGAATTTGTCTAGCATGTTCATATATCCTTATCCATAAGATAGTTTTCATAGAACTGTTTAAGGAAAATTTATCAGCAAATGTGCTAATGTAATTTTATATTGTTCTACAAGCTGATTACACCTGTAAGTCAATCATCAATCAGTCCATCAATCTACCTATCACCCACCTAGCTATCTACCTATATTCTTGAGGAAATTTAATTATCAGGGGCCTCTGACCGCATGTTGGGAGAGAGCACCCCACAGTTGCATTGTATACTTGATGGTCATGTAGACGTGTAAGGGGATTTGGGCTTCCACCCCAGTTCCCTCGAGTACCATTCCAAAGTGAGGCAGCTCCCACTGCCATGGCTTCTGAAATTAATAGTTTACAGAGGGCACTTGTAAACCTGCAGGGCTGCTGCTTGCCAGACCAAGACCTAACTAAATGGAAAGAGAGGGAAACCATTTCCATAAGATTTTGAATATGACACCTTCATCTCCAGTGCTAGAGATGTGACTCGGGGCCTTGACTATATGAGGCAGTGCTTCGCCACTGAGCACCCCCCAACACTGATAAAAGTACTTCTCAAAGTGGAGTAGCCCCATCTCCTGGGGTTTTCAAAACCTTTTGCTTTTAAGACACAGTCTCATGTAGCCCAGGCTGGCCCCAGCTCACCACATAACTGTTAAAGATAAAAACTATGAAGTCATTATCCACTTGTCTCTACCTCCCCAGTGTTGGGATTTTAACCATGAGCCACACTTCCCTGCCAGAGTCAAGGTATTTTTAATCAGATGTTGTGATTCCATGACTCATATCAAATATTTACTAGTAAGCCATCAATTTGGGTAATATTGGGAATTGTCCTAAATTTGCCCTATCTGTTCTCATGTCTCTGTTCCTTTAACTGAAGAAATAGCATCTATGCGCTGCTTTATAATTCTTACGTGGTAGAGGTTGGACAATAACAGAGAAAATGAAAGACCTTAGAAAGTCACAGTAATACATCCGTCATTCTAAAGACCTTAGAAAGTCACAGTAATACATCCGTCATTCTAAAGGCACGTGGCGGTAACAAGCCCTACGAAAGGAGGAACTATAGGCGTGGGGTCCCGTACTCCCCGTCCCTGGCATCTCAGGTCTCTTCTCGCAGGGTCCCTAGGAGGAATGTCTCTGACAATCTGCTGTTTAGAGCAGGGAAGGAGGCACATAAGGTTTGGGCATTGCCCCAGTCATTCGCTCTTTGTCATATGCTGTTTGCTTCTCACCTAAGTGGGTACTTCTGTGCCTCAATTTCCCACATTTGTCAACCATGACAATATCACTCTGTAGCCTACTACCAAAAAAAAAAAATAATTTCGCACAAGTTGAATTTTTCCATTTGGTTCAATTACTTCTTCAGATGAAATATATGAAGTTGCGCATATGTACAGTCATATAGAAGGCCCTAATATTCCTGTGTAAATCTCAAACTTAAAGCTTATTCTTCAGAATGGCAGGGCATGAACATTTTCATGCCAGGCTTTCCAATCTATCAGTTTGTGGGAGAGCTGGCAAAGCTGCCATTGGTAAAGCTGCCGGTGATGCAGATGGGCCCCAGTGACTGTATAGAGAAGCGGGGGGAGGGGAGCCGCAGTCCTTCTTTGTTTTTTAAGGATTGAACAGAAAAATCTGCTCTCTCCTATGGAGGGGGCGGGGAGCTCGTGTGAAGCAAAGATTAAAATAAGGGCTCCATGATCAGCTAGACACCGCGTTTCTCTCATCTTCCAACTTTGCTAATATTTTTATCCTCCGAAAAATGTAGGGATATTTTTACACAGTGCTATTACTGACTTTTTGGGGGTAGCAGAGCAGTATTTTCATCCTCAGTCGGGAGTGGATGACTTGTGGATCTCTGCGCTTGCTCTTTAATGACTCATCTGTAGTTTTGTTATAGGTGTAGCAGGCGTACAAACCAATAGTGAACGGCACGGTTGCAGTCTTGCATGGTCTGGAGATGGCTTCTTAGGTGCCATCCCAAGGAGAATGAAGAAAGTTCTTGTCCTTTTCAAAGTCTGTGTCTAACTAAAATGGGTGGCTGTCATTGGACGCTATGAACAGCGGGGTTGTGTTATTGTTTCTCAAGTACGTTGAGGCGATTGAGGGACCTCTGATTCACTTATTTATTGTGTTGATTATGTATGTGCACACATGTGTGTGCATGAATGTGGAGGTCAGAGGTTGATGTCAGTGTCTTCTTCATTCCACGCACATCTTTTTTTTTTTTTTTTTTCAAAACAGGGTTTCTCTGTAGCTTTGGTGCTCGTCCCGGAACTAGCTCTTGTAGACCAGGCTGGCCTCGAACTCCCAGAGATCCGCCTGCCTCTGCCTCCAAGTGCTGGGATTAAAGGCGTGTGCCACCATCGCCCGGCTTCCCTGCCCATCTTAGTTTTGAGACAGGGTCTCTCATTGAGCCTGGGGCTCACCAGTTTTACTATGCCAGCTTGTCAATGATTTCTGAGGCTCTTCCCATCTCTGTCTCCCCAGCACTAGAATGATAGGCATATGCAATGTGCCTGGCTTTTTATATAGTTATGGGACATCAGAACTCAGTTCCTTATGTCTGCATGGGAGCCATTTTACTGATAGCAACACACACATACACATGGACACACTCTCATACACACACATACACACGGACACACTCACACACGGGGATACACACACACACTAGCCCGAGGATGTCAGACTCAGTAAGATGAAGTGTTTGTGTAAGAGCCTTTAACTATAGAAACCAAAGGATGGAAAATAGTAGTGGGTGGGAAGACAGAAGTGTGCCAGGCACACGTCCGTGAACATGTGTGCACTGCGTGTGTACAGGGCGTCTTTTCAGGAGGAGCAGAGCTCCAGGTCATCCACATACATTTCTTTCTCATCACCTAATACTGGGAATTTCCTCCACCAGCTTCCTCTTATTCACCAACTAGTAGTTCATGACTTCTTCCTGAGTTTGGGGAGGTTTGTTAGCCCATATCTGCATAACTAGAATGCATCACTTTGCAATAGGGGAGCAGTTGATAGCAGACTTCCCTTATATAAATAAAATCTTACCATGGTATACATAAATAATCACACAAACAGTTATTAAGACAGATTATTAAAAAGCTCTTAATTACAAAGGAATAGGGTAAAGTCAGTGTTCTAAATTAACGTGTTGTTTTTTTTCTAAAATCTGTGTTCCCTCTTGTTTTCTTTTAGGCAAGGTCTCACTATGTAGCCCAGACTGGTCTTGAACTCACAGCAGTCTACTTGCTCAGCCACCCGAGTGCTGGAATTAACGGCATGAACCACTACATCCAGCTCTTGTTTCTTGAGTTGTAGAGATATACAAGAGCAATGTGACTTCACCTAGGAGGCTGCTGTTGACAATATCCCTGGGTTTCTACAGGGGGGTTAGGAAAAGGCCTATCTGTGCATTTAGTATGTTTAAACTGTAAAGGAAGCTCAAGTCCTGACCTGGAGATTGCAGCGGAAGTAGGAGAGCCTCCCCAAGCTGTTCTGACAGATTGTGGGATAGCAACAGAAACTCAGCCTTCAGAGCATACAGGGGGCTGCAGAGCCTTCTTGGCCCTGCTGGAGACCCTGTGAGTTTGATTGGGAGGGGAAGATCCTAAGAGCTGTTTTTTATTGTTATCTCTAATTCATATGAAATGAAGATATGAATTGTGAATATTTAGAGACTGACTCCTTTCTGTACCTTAAAAGGAAGATTCAAATAAAGGCAACCAGAGTCTATCCCCAGAGGAACAAATACGGGTGAATGCAGCATCTCTTTAACAAACCAAAGGATCAGGGAGCACACTGGGGCGGGGGAGGGGAGGAGGTGTGTTTACTGTACTTTGTGTAGCAGTCAGGATTGTAGTTCCTGAATTTGCTCTCAGCTGAAACTTAACCTGCAAACCCTCTCTGGTCTGGTCCCACTGGAGATCTAGCCGCTTGTCTCTCAGGTGGACATGCGAGTCTTCAAGGCCAGGTAAACCCCCTGGTAGGCACCACAGCCTCTTGGCTCCACCTAGGGGGCATCAGAAGACGAGGTGGGCCGGGAACAGAAGGGTGTGTGTCTCTGTTCCATCTGACACCGGGGAATGCAGGCTGCTAGTGGGCTCTGCAACCAAGGTGCAACGCCTTTCCTTGGCAGTTTGTTAAGGTGACCTTGTGTGTTCCAACGTTCTACTCACCAGGAATTGAAATCTCAGCCATTTCTGAAACAATCATTACCTTGGTTGTATTATTAAAAAGTAATTGCAAAATGACACATGAGTATTATCGTATGTGAGCTGTAAGATATATACTGCATGGATGTAGAAAGAGGCCACTCATCTGGTGGTCTTTACACGTGTGCCTTGCATGTAGCTGTTGCTACATGTTCACGTGTCCAACATATAAGGAAATATGCAGAAATCCTTAGCACTTACTTAATTAAATGTGCGTTGAAAACATTAGGAAAAATTTAGGTTTTTTTTAATAGTTGAATTTTTTTTTTTTTTGTAAAAATGTGATCTTTAAACTCTGATAGGCACTCACAGAAATATTCCTAAACCACCAGACAACTGAAGACATCTGTCTGTGTCCATTGGGTTTGGAGATCTGTCTTGCCCTACATGTGGCTGGACGTGGTGACTAATTCACAGGGCAAGATACTCTGAGCTGTCTTGCTGAAAGCTGAAGGGGGGCTCTCACCTCTTCCCTCTTTCTTCCTCATTCATCATCATCTTCCTCTTCCTCCTGCTCTTCCCTCTCCCTGTTTTCTTTCTCCCCCCTTCCCCTTTCAGTGCTCACAAAATTCCACCATCCAGAGCCTGTAGCTTCAAGGTTGTTTTACAAACAAGTATACGGGACAGCACAGCTGTCTTCTGTGCTTTCCCGCACCAGTCTCTGTACGCCAAGTTGTTTCTGTGATCATTTTTCTCTTACAGGAAATGGAATCAGAGGGTCTGCATTGCTAGTCTGCAGCGATCATTCCCTCTCCAGGCTTTCCAGTTGTTTCCAAGCCTGAGTGTCTAAAGCCCAAGAGTTTCCTGACAATGCGGAACTTGGAAAGCGAGTTCTCTCTCTTAGCAGCTGAAGGGGTTTAGTAAGGCTTCCTCAGGACACACAGAAACAGGTAGAAGGCTTGACAAGACATTTTGAATACTCTTGGCTTTCTCTAGTACTTAAAAGAAAACGTGATTTGGAAAAGTGAGTTTCAGAAGTGCTTTGAGGGGTGTTTTACCACCCAGTGTGATGTTTTGCAGTAGGTTCATGCTTGTCTGTGTGGACTACTTATGACATTTGTGTTTTCTGAGGGACTTACTTAGCTATTTTAAGGTGCTTACTAAGCTTTATTTGATGAGGGAAGTATGGAGGAGAGGGACCCTTTGAGTGCTAATTCCTTTGCCCATTTTTAAGTAAATATTTTTGTTTCAGCTGGTGACCATGGATTCAAAAAAAAATCTTTTCTTCTTCCAACTATAAACATCTGAGACCTTTGCTGTTACGTCTACGTACCTCCCTAGCCCACACAGTAGGCAATAGTGTCATAAAGAAATGGGAGCTATATCCTATGTCACATACAACACACATGCATCTTATTGTCAAGTAATTAACCAGATGCAAATGTGGTCATGTTAGATTAAATTGTAGTAGATGCTCAATGTTTGTGGGAACTCACTGGGGTGGATAGTAGGGGTTCCCTGCTTGGTCATCTCTGTGAAATGGAAACAGTGGGCTTATGAAACCTGCGGGGACTGTGACCACCAGGTGAAGAAGCATGTTCGGATTACATGGACTGTTTCAAGCAGGAACCTCTCACTCAGCTACGTGCTTTTCACGGCCCCAAGGATCCTGCCAAATGGATGTACTGTGTCCAGTGCAAGAGCCACCCTTGTTATTTGTGCACAGTTATCAGGTGTCTCAGTCACTGTTGTATTACTGTGAAGAGACACCATGGTCAAGGCACTCATTGTAGGAAAACATGTATTTAGGGGCTTGCTTACAGTTTGAGGGCCTAGTCCATCACCATCATGGTTGGGAACATGGTGTCTTTGAGCATGAATGTGCTTTTGAAATTCAAATTCAAAGCCTAGCCCTAGTGACACACTTCCTTCAGCAAGGCCACACCTCCTAATCCTTTTAAGCCTCTCAAAAAGTTCTACACCCTGGTGACTAAGCATTAAAATATACGAGCCTGTTGGGATGGTTTCTTATTCAAATCACCACATTGTACAAATTAGTTGGGGTTTTCCATATCAGCTGATTTTATTATCTTAAGTTTACAGAGTACCCTTGATTTGTATGTGATCTTTGTAGATCTGAAGGGACTCGTCTGAGGGTGTGATGGAGGCTCTTCCTCCAGGGGTTGTGAGAAGGCAAATAAGGCTGACACCCATGTGACCTCAAAGCCCTTTTGTCATGCAAAGCTTATCCATGGGCGCAAAGATGATTATAGGTAAGATTTAGCATTTGTGGTAATTAATGGAGAATAGACAGTGATAAGATAATGATAACAATAAATCAAAGGATATAGGACTTGGGAGATGGTGGCCAGAGGATCCGGAGTCCACGACCAGTCCAGGGTTCGTGAGGCCCTCGGAACCAAATCAAACAAACATCAATAAAAGCCAAGTGGAAGATGAAGGGACAATTGATCTTTCTGAGTTTGTACTGGACCTGTAGACAGAAACCATGTGGACAGGAACATGCCTGAAGTCATGGTAACTGAATAGCAGTGCTGGCGTGACAGCTGGGATTCAGAGAGGTTTGAAGGGAGGTTTACGGTCTTCATAGTTTATTTCTAATCTTTTCATCCATAATAAACTCTAAAAGAAAATGTATCAAGCAATCGTTCTCAGTAGAAATTCCCTTTGAAGAATTGCATGAATAGGGGCTGGAGAGATGGCTCCGTGATTAAGGGTTCTTGGAGCTCTTGCAGAGGACTAGAGTCTCTGCAAGTAGTGCCTCAGTCACTCACAACTGCCTATAATTCCAGTTCAAAGGATTCCATGTCCTCTTCTGACCTCTGCAGACACCTGCATGTATATGTGCATATATACATGTATGCATATAAGTCAATAATAAAATAAATATTTAAAAAGAGAGAATGTAATTTATGAAGGCGTTTATTAAGAGACAATAAAAGAACAAAATAAGTAATTGTTAGGTTTTGAATTAGCCCATTTATGTTATTAGAATATCAGAGACTGGGCAACTCATAGCTTACAGACATGTGTTTCTCACTGTTTGGAAGTCAATGTCTTTTGACTGTGGAATGTTCTCCACAGCCTCATGTGTTTGAACACTGGTTACCAGTTGGTGGCGCTGCTTGGGAAGCTATGAGACTGTAGGGGGTGGATCCTTGCTGGAGGAAGTGGCTCTCTGAGGCAGGGCTTGAATGTCATCCAGTCCCACTTCCAGTTGGGTTTCTGACAGCCGGAGGCAAGTTCAGTCAGCCACTTCACTCTTGCAGCAATGGCTTCACCACCTGAATGGGCTGTGTTGACTATGAGCAAGCACTACAGACCTTCCTTTTTATTGGGTTATTTATCCCAGCAATGAATAAAACTGTGTGACTGATTTACAACCTGAATTGCAAGGTAAAGGTGCAGCCTGGGACAGTACCAAGTGCAGGAGAGGGCTGCTCCATTTTGAGGATGGTATCTTGCTGGAGAATGTGAACACTGCCTCTTCCATGACCCAAGCCTTTTGTAAGGCCCTGAGTTCCATCTGTAGCAGCTCTGATGTCATGATGTAGAAACTTCACGAAGACCCGCTTGGTCACAGCATTGCTCTAGTGACCTCACTATCAAAGGCATTTGGAGGTTCATATTCAGAATATTGTGTTACATGTCCAGTGTAGATCTTGGGAGTGTTTTGAGTCAGCCTTTTATTGACCCCACTGTACCTTCTGTTTTTTGAATGTACCAAGCTCCCCACATCTTTCTGTATCCCCACTGTGTCTATTCAAGTGTCACATGACTGTCCTCAGTTGGTAGTTACACATGGTGTGTCACCTGAAGATCACATCGGTGCCCATGTCTGAACCACACAGGTATGTTTGTTCCTCTTTAACACCTTTTCTCTTCCTTCCTTCCTTCCTTCCTTCCTTCCTTCCTTCCTTCCTTCCTTCCTTCTTTCTTTCTTTCTTTCTTTCTTCCTTTCTTTCTGTGAACAAGCAATGTGTCCATCTATATTCCCTTCTCTGGTGACATGATGAAGCAGGCTTCTTTTTTGCTCCTAGTTCTTCCTGCCAATCACATACACTTAGAATGGTGTTTAAAGTCCAGCTAAGTAGACATAATCTAAGGCTAGATCTTCTAACCTCCCTTTGCATGGGTACTGGATCAATCGCCTCATGAGAAGCAGAGTAGGCCTAATTCTTCCTTTCACATTTGAGTTGTGAGAACTGTGCTTGTAGGTAGAGACTTCCCTAGACCTTGGCCCAAGGACTACTGCTTCTTTCTTCATCCCTGTACACTCCTTATGACGTTCTTTCGGTTGGGAGTGGATAATCAGCGAAAGATGTCTCCACAGTGCCTCCAACAGTTTTGGGCTTCTGTAATTTGGAAATAAACTACAACAGTGTACTGTAGTGTTATGGTCTCTCCAGCCCTTCACACTATGAAGCTGCAACTCTTCAACTGTGCATCTTTCCAGAACTCTCTAAGCTGCTTTGAGAGGTACCCACCAGCTTGCATACCGTGAACCACAGCTGGATCCTTTGGCTGGAATGTACCTGTTGCAGTCGTGTGCTCCGTATGCATGCATGCTTATGCGAGGGCATCCCACAAAGGTGCAAGTTCAGGGCAAGTGAATCATTAACCACAGGGTTAGGTGTTGATAAAAATTGAAGACGGGGCATGGCCCTAATAATGTCTTAGCACAGTTGGGGAAAGAACATTGAGAGCATCTCCCCAGCACAAAGATTACCTGCTTGTAATGTCAGTGGGGCAAGATCTGTATAACATGACTGGAAAAGAGTGAGTAGCGGGGTTAGGACCACGCAAAAGCTGAGAACTTCCGGTTCTGCCTTTCAGGTGCGATATTTCTATTTTCCGTCTATCTGTCTTCTCATTAACTATAGAAATCCAGAGGAATGAGTCACCAAGTGCCCCATTCCGACTCAGATGGCATTTTTCAATAAGGGCACTGTTTCTTGCAGAGAATATCACATCGCACTAATTGTCCTGCAAATCCCCTTCTTAGTTAAAATTAAAATCTTCATCCTAACGACCGACGAAACCGCTTGCCAGTGTGTGTTGTTTCTTGATCTTTGGAGGCAGATACAGTGGGTACAACTTCTCTCCTCCTTCGGAGGAGTAACTCTGGTGAGGAAAATTTACAGCAATTGATTTTGTTTTGTTTGTAGCTGTGGCTATAAAAACTCTCAAGCAAAAGTAAACAGTACTCGCGGGGCAGGGGCATGGTGGTGCGTGGGCGCACCGTACGCTTTATGGTCCAGTTGATGCGAACCCAAGTACAAGGTGTAATGGTTCCGATTCTACCATGTGTCTCTGCTTTGGGCTAAGTCGCATGCTCCATTGTGCCTAGTCTGGCAACAGTGGGACCGTATTTAATTCTCTGCTTGGTTCCTCAGTCCCCGAAAACAGCAAATGAGCTTCTCAAACGTCAGGTACCAGCCCTGGAAGAACACATTAAATACCAGAGATGTCTGAGTAACAGTAATGGTGGGAAAGTCTCTCTCAGTCTCATTCTTTGTAAGGGGTTGAAGCAGGGCGGGGAGGGGGGCGGGGGGGGGGTTGCAAACCGGGAAGAATGGACTTTGTCATGTGCAAATATGGTGACCATAAATGGTGCTGGGGGCCTTGCCATTGTCCTCTGAGTCTGCCATGGGAGAAAGCGGGCCAAGGGGAAGAAAGACACGTTTGATAGAGTTGTGAAGAATGTTTGAATGGCGACTGGGTGTTGGGCATTGTCTTGCGGTGACCTCAATTCGGTACAGTAGAGACCCTTGAAGGCACTGTCTGAAGTCACAATAGTGCCATTCTCCTCCGTTTAGTAAAAGGGATTAGTTAAAAGGGTGGCGTTCCGTGCCCAGAGTTCCAACTATTCCATGAAACAAAAGGCCCGAAATGTTTTTGAAGTTATTTTTAATTGAGTTGAACTAATTTAATAAAGGTCCTACGGAGGAAAAAAAAAATAAAGGAATGTGATTGTTTTATGATTCCTCACAGATGGAGTGGACATTTATAGCATGCTTTTCCTTTAGTGTTCCAGAGAACAGTAGCCCCATTTACAGCTACTGTTAGCAATTTAAAACTGCTCCAAAATGAAGTCTTTCAAGAAGTCGACAGCTTCTAAATAAATCTGTCTGATAAAACTGAACATAAACTGCATCTGTGGTTAGTTTGCCAAAATTAATTCTACATTTAATTAGAGATAGCAGTCAAACATATTTAATAAAAAACAGTCTTGGAGAGTAAATCAAATGAAGTCAGTTTTTCGCAGACGGTAAGCTTTTTTTTTTCTTTTTCTTTTTTTTCTTTCTTTTTTCTTTTTTTTTTTTGGAGTGATGAAAAGAGCTCACCTCTCTGATTCCCGGTTCCCTGGCACTGTGAGCTCCAGGGAGCCTGCAGAAGCCAGTGAGCTCCACTCTGCTTCCAAAGGTTCCTCCATCAGCTAGGGGAGAGAGAGAAAATGATCACTTTGCAATTTCTCTATATTTCATCGTTTCATTTTACTTTGATGCCCTAAGTATTATACTCACAAGTCATGGGCATATTACTATTAATAATTCCAGAGGCCGGTTGATTTGATGCAAACTTGTGTGTGTATATATATATGCAAGTATGTGAAATTTTCCTTTAAAGGATTTTAAGATTTCTCTGGAAGTCTTGACTTCTTTTTAGAGAGATACAGAAATAGGCGATAGATAGATAGATAGATAGATAGATAGATAGATAGATAGATAGATAGATAGATAGACAGACTGACTGCAGTATCCTTTCCTCTCAGATAAAGACTTTTGGTCATTTGATTTGCCTACTAAATGTCTGTTCCTGGCACACTAAAGAGCTGTGGAGACATGGAGACACACACACAAATCGCAGGTCTCTCCCCAAGTATCAGATAATGTTTCACAACAGAAATGACTGGCAGTTCAAAGAGCAAACCAGCAGATCTTCAGACATTGGGAAATCCAACAAAGTCCAAAGTACTAGTGAAGTTTCCAGATGACAATAGAATAGAGCAACAAAAATCCCACGTGGTGGTTAGAAAAAAAGCCAGTGGCGTATTAGAATCCATGCAGAGACTAAAGACAACTTAGCCAGAATTGCATTTGTTTAAGAAGTATGGTGTTTCTTTCTAGGAATGTTAGAAGTTGAGCAAACACTGTCCTATATATTATGGGAGATAAAACTGCTATACTTAGCTGACATCAAATAGTTTGGATAAGAAGTTAAACATTTATTTATGGAGCTTAACGTGACAGTCATAGGATGATTAATCCAGACTAAATATGTTCCCAGATAGCTACGTGCCTGGTATTGTGTAGTTTTAATGCTACTTCTGACTAAAATGCATTAGGGCTTAGATGGTTTTGGTTTTTGATTTTATACATTCAGTATATTTTCAGAAAAATAGGTTTTGAGAACACATTAATTTACCTTCTCAGTAACTTCATCAAAATTTCCATGGAATTTTTTTTTTAGAAAAGCAGACATAAAAGTAATACTTATTCCTAAAGTTAAAAGAATTTATCATAATTTTGAGGCTTGCCCTACCCACATAGCTTGGATAGCATTCTAGGAAAATATATAATAATGCAGAATGTTTATCTACCAGCTGCTCTTAATTCTGTCATGAATAACGATGTTTAAATGCTGCTATGTTATAGTTCCTTAATAATTTAGTAAAATACAGATCAGTTATAGGCGTTATGTAGAAAAGGGAAGTTTTAAAAGTGGATATTCCAAAACAAAGTGTTAATTGGTTAAGTTATACTTTACCATCTAAATCATTAATAACACGAGTAACCCATCTTCCTCACTAGACAGTTGGTAGGTAGGAGATGGACAGTCAGTCACATACACACACACACACACACACACACACACACACACACACACACAAGATCCAAAGGAACGATAATTTTAACTAGTGATTTCAGTAAGGATTATTGATGCGCCAGCTGGATAAGTAAATGTCCAGTTTCACGTAGTTAAAATAAATTAAGACTTCAATATTTTTGTCATGCCCTGTATCTAATAGAACTTTGAAAAAATAGCTTTAAATTGTTTCAATTCGACAGCTTGATTTGATTTTTTTAAGCGAAGAGCTGTAGAAGTGGGGGCTGACAGTTAAGTCTGTCCCTTGTGCCCATGGCAGGCTGTGCTTCGGCCCCTCCTGGATGGGTCACTTTGCCTGGCTCAAGTCACGGCGGTCTTGTACCCTTATAAACAGGTGCTGGTTGACTCTTCTCTAGAGCAGCATTGGACTTTGGCTCTACGATCAAAGCACTTTGTTACTTTAAACATACCCTCACGTTCTTTCATCGTTTTCTCTAACTTCATGTTGTAACAATAGAAGCATTTGCGGTGGAAGATAGGCCCCGTTCGTGTCTGGGAGTCAGGGGAGGTTTTGCTGAACCTCGGATGTAACGAGAAATGCTGAAAGGAGACGTGAAAGGGTCTCGCTCTCAAGACAGTCAGCAATGTCTCCGCTTCAGATACTCTCCACTGAGAATAAAATTCACCGTCCACTTGCTGCTAGGGAGTTTGACATTTTATTAAGAAAGCCAAATCAAGTATATCTAATATATAATGTCAATATATATATGCTAGATGACAAAGTAAAATTATATATATATACATACATACACACACACACGCGTGTGTGTATGTGGTGTGTGTCCTTGTTCCTTGAATCTGACATGCTGTAGTGTCAGCCCAGGGCCTAGAAAAGAGCTCTCCAGGAAAACACGAGCACCTCCGCCTCATCGGCACTCTCAGGGTCTCTAACAACTTGACTCAAGTCTCCTGCCAGTAGACAAACCACCTTTTCCTGCTCAGGTTACTCACTGAGTAATCTCAATGATAATGCCAGTTATCTTAAAAAATGTAAATCTGTATGGTTGGAGACTTGGCTCAGTGGGTAATGCTTGTCTTCCCAAGACCTGAACTCCATCCCCAGAACTCACCTTAACGCACTGATGTGGTAGCCCTGGCTTGTGTTGCCAGTGCTGAGAGGCTGGAACTAGGCTCACTGGCAAGACGTCTGAGGTTACTAGACAGTCTCGAGGTCAGGGAGAGTCCTTGGGTCAGAAAGAAGTGGGGGTGCTTGAGGAAACACGTCTAAGCTCTGACTTCTGTGCACACACGCCCACCTTTACACACGCACACACACATATTCATGCACATGCATACCTTTCAACAAGAAGTATTCTTTTGTATAAATTAGTTATTTCTTTTAATTGACTCCATTGTGTATATACATGTATGTGTGTGTGCATATGTACGAGTGTGCTCGGGTGCGATAGTCAGAAACTTAGCTATCAGAACACCTGAAGCCAGATAAACTAGAACCTTAGTATCTCATCCCTACAAAGCCCCTTCCTGCATGCCATGCAGCCTGTAACAGCCTTGCACAGCCTACCGAGCCCCCTCCTGCATGGCATACAGCCTGTACAATCCTTGCACAGCCTACCGAGCCCCCCTCCTGCATGCCATGAAGCCTGTAACAGCCTCACACAGCCTACAGAACCCCCTCCTGCATGCCATGAAGCCTGTACAAGCCTTACACAGCCTGCAGAGCCCCCCTCCTGCATGCCATGCAGCCTGTAAGCCTTGCACAGCCTACCGAGCCCCCCTCCTGCATGCCATGGAGCCTGTAACAGCCTTGCACAGCCTGCAGAGCCCTCCTGCATGCCATGCAGCCTGCAGCCTTGCGCACCTCACATCATACCTATAACTCATATTCAAAGTTAAAGAACACTGTCTTACCTGTGAAGTGGTCCTTCCCCACATGCCCCTTCTCCCACATACTGTGCTATAATCCCTCTACCTAGAATTGTATTCCTGGCCCCAGTCCCCATAACCAGTCACTTCTTAGACACCTCTCTTAAATCCATGTTTTAAAATGACACCAGTCAGCCGGAATCTATGTTGCCACAACGCGAGTGGGGACCCGTGAGAGTGACGTGCAGAAGCCACTCGAGTGTCACTGTGTTGTCCCCGTCGTCTGCAGTCAGGATTTCCGCAGGCACAGGCTTTTCTGGGTTCTAATCATATGACTCTGAATTGCCACTGAGTAAAAATATAATTTTCAGAGTTCCCTATTTTTGATATTATTTAGATATTTCTAAGTTATTCTTGAGGATTTTCGAAGTTTATGTATGGAACGTAGCTTTCTGAATTGCTGCTGAGGATGTTGACTTTAAATCACCAATTGGAAGCTTAGCTTCAGTCCTCATTTGCTACGTCTATGTGTATATGTATTTATTTACATCTGAAAAATACCTTTCAAAGGGAAGTATCGCTTTATATAAATTAGTAATTTCTTTTAATTGCCTCCAACATTTTGGTCTCATGTGGATTTTTGAAGTTGCTTGCACCTTTGATGTTTTATTAATTATTTCCAAGGTAGCTTCCTTTCCAGGGTGAAGCATACATATTGATTTTGCGTATGATGAGGACTGAAATTTCTATCTTGGCACCAATACTTCTTGCAATCATATCTAGAAAGGGCTTGATCGTTTTTTAAGCAAGTCTCCAACCGCTAACTGTTGGCTGCCAACGTTCCATTTAGATAAGTGAAGAGGAGCTTAGAAATTTCACACATTCCATGTGTGATGGGAAAAACCCAATATAATGTATTAAAGATGCAGCCTTTGGAAGGAAAACAAGGAGCGTCTTGAGGACTGTGTGCCAGTCTTCAAAGGTTTGCAGTCAGGTTTGGTTCAGAAAAGCCCTTGGATATGTTGGAAACGGAGCTTGGAAGGGACTGTGTGGTGTGTCGGGAAATTACCGCAGTGAGCCTTGGTTACACGTAGAGTGCAAAGCCGACTGTGGTTGCATGACAAAAATTGGTCTGTGTCGTTTGCCACTGCCAATCTTCCTGATTGATCCAGACTGTCGGAGCCATGGCTCTCATATGGCGTTCCATATTGATTGTTAAAATCTGCAAAGATGAATTATTTGGCGTGTATATTTTTTTCCATCCCATTGGCTAATTTTCCTTGTGTCAAAGAGTTTTAAAATATTTGACCTTCCTTTTCAGTTCTCGGTTGTTAGCATGACTGGGAGGAAACGGAGAGGTATGGCTGCTTTTTTGTTAGACCTGATCAACGTTACTGCGATGTCACTGGCAGGGGGTGATGCGGAGGGCCCATCCCATTAGATAAGTCATTGTGCAGGGGAATCTCAGCAAGTCAGTTGCTTCTGTTTCTAGGGATGATTTAGATTTATTTTTAACGTAAATGGCATCTTCACTGGAAGAGAGCACACAAGAAGCCCCATGCCAAACCCAGCCCTTGAGAAGACTTTGCTGACTTCCTGGTGGTCACAGAAAGGCAGAATAGAGATGTGGATTTATTTTTTACTTGTACAATTCATATGCAATTGATCGAATGTGAAAATTCTTCAGAAATTTTCAAATTGAAAAGATCGTGCTTGCGTGGAGAGGACAGGTGACGCAGAGAGCTTCCTTTAAATTGCCAACGGTGTCATTACAGAGCAAGCGATGAGAACGCTGGCCTGGGCTGCTGGAAAGAGCCCACGGAAGAATGGAAACAGATGGTATTATCATTCTGTCCCAAGCACTGTATGCTTGCTTTTTGGTCAGAATCTGATTGAAGTTTCTGGAATTATTGAGTGGATAGATAATAGAGAATAGGAAAGTGGGTGCAGAGAGGCTGTGCCAGGCCTTTAATTCTCATTAACCAATCCGCTCCCTCATTCAACTGATCAAGGCTTGGCTTCTGTGGCTTTATATGGTCGATCCCTCTCCAAAATTTAAGAGAGAGGGAGAGAGAGAGAGAAAGAGAGAGAGAGAGAGAGAGAGAGAGAGAGAGAGAGAGAGAGAGAGAGAGAAAAGAAAGAAAAAAAATATAAAGAAAAGAAGAGAAATGCACTTCTTTTAGGTGATGGTTTCCCTTTTAATTAGAGGAATATCCAACTGCAGGTTTGATGAAAGCAAATCATCTCAGTGGTTTCTACAGCGTCTCAGATGGTCCATACCATATAAACTCCAGGGGCAGGGGAAGAGGAGGCTTATTCAACATTCTAAGTCATATGACATATGACATATGACTTAGCATATATGACATAATAAGCTCTAACCACTTTCACCTTCCACCTCTGGCCGTCTCGCGCCCCAGCTTCCTTCCTCCACACTTAGTCCTTCCAGCACCCTCTCTATCCGTCCTCTTCCACCTCCAACTGCATCTCTTCTGATTTGCTGCCAAAAGAAACAGAAGGGAGCAGCATCCCACCTCTGTGAGCAAATGTAGCTATGTTGGGATCACTCACTTGGTACGGTTTGTGCATCGCTGTAGCTTTCCTTGGGCCTCTGTGGGCACTTGGAGCAATGAAAGAGGGTTAGCGAAGCCCAATCAACCCACCAAAACCACGCCATGCCTCCTCGGGGTTATCTTCAATTCGATTCCTGCAGAGGGGCATGTGGACTCTGGATTTGCTTCTTCCAACCATGTCTGCTGTTTGAGAAAGAAAAAGGAGTTCAAACATATCTTGAAAAGTACAACTTTTTTCTAAACATGTTTCTTTCATTCTTGTTGTCAGTTTAGAATTAGTCTATAGCTTTGTACTGACCTACTTTACAACTAAACACTGTTGTTCCATCCCTCACTTTAGAGTTAACTAGTATTGTGTCCTGAGACCTTGGACCATAGTCTTCTGACATGATAGAAGGGGATTTTACCTTATTTAGTCATTTTCAAAAGAAATTACTGACAAATATATTCTTGATTTTCCATTTTTATGTTATTTTTTAAACCGAGGAAAATCTGCAAGCCCTGTTTCTAACTGGCATAGACTATTAATAAAATGAAAGGGCTATCAGTGGGGAGCTGGCAAAAGTGTGTTTACAGAAAGAAAAACAAGGAAAGAAATCAGAAGAGCAGAAGTGGACTTTCCCAGGTCATGCAGTAGAGTCAGACATGAGTCGGGATTGACACGGAGATGTAAGAAATGTCTCAGGTCAGCACTGACTGCAATTCAAGAGCTAATGCACATAAAACCATCTTTGGCGGGGGGTGGGGGGGGTGGTGAGTCGCTTGTTCTTGGCTGCTACACTGGAATAGCTGATAGTAAACCC
The DNA here is from genome assembly GCF_000317375.1 of Microtus ochrogaster. NCBI lineage: Eukaryota > Metazoa > Chordata > Mammalia > Rodentia > Cricetidae > Microtus > Microtus ochrogaster. The sequence goes on along the minus strand of NW_004949097.1, from coordinate 10,750,322 downwards.
ACAAGAAAAAAGTCACCTTTGGCTCATAGTTTTGCAGTCCCCAGTCCATGGTCTAATGGTTTCTTGGTTCCGGGGCTGTGGGGGCAAACACCAAGGTAGGACCTGACATGTAGTTGTCAAAACTGGGAAAGACGAGAGAAAGAGGAAGAGGCCTGAGCCACATAGCCTCTCTTCAGCACAAAACCCCAGTGACGTAAGACCCTCCCAGTAGAGTCTGCCTCCCAAGGGTTTCACCATTCCGGAAACATACAGACCTTGTGGAACATTCGATTTCTATAGTGTGGCATATGCCATCAAGTTTCACTCGTAGGGAAACAAACAAACAGTAAAGACGCCTTAAATTGAATGTTGAGCTCTCTTTTTAAAAACATAATTTGCAGAAATAAACATTGAGCCTGACACCAGGTTTGTGTGGGAGGAAGGTAAATTTGGGCTAAATGACTGATGTGCTGTTTGGGTGTAAACATTTGATTCCATATTGCAACTGTCTGTCAGTACTCATGTCATTAATCAAATAGGTACCCAGATGTACAGCCATGTTTAACTCCGTTTAATGCCGTTAGTGTTCTAATCAGCGCTGGGGATTACCCAGGTGCAGGTGGTAGCTGTGTTTCGCCTCCGGTTTCAGATTCTGAAATCATCCCTCACTTCCTAAAACACTCAAATCTGAGTGCGCATATTTGGTACCGTCCACCAGGTCGGGATCATTGGTGGCATGCTGTCAGTGTGCAATCCAGAACTCCTCGGATGCACTGGAGTGATAGAGGCGGAAGAGAGCCACGAGCTATGGATGCTCTCTCTCATGGGCTGGCGAAAGACAAGGAGCGTTTTCTTTCCTGCTCGGAAATGTCCGCAAAGTCTTAAGTAAATTACAATTCTTAAGTAAAAATGCTTGAGTGAAGCTTTAAAACCAGAAGGGTAGCATCATTGCATTGAGCTGTCTTAGACCTTACGTGCTGAGCTGTGCTGGAAGGAAGGGTAGGTACTTTGAAGCTCCGGATCTTCGCTGCAAAGTTTAATATCCAGAGAAGGATTATTGAACTTTCTGTCGTGTTATTGTGTATGGGTGTTTTGCTAACATGTGTGTTTATGGTGATGTGTGTGCTTGGTGCCTGCAGAAAGCAGGAGGATGTCAGATCTCCTGGGACTAGAGTTCTAGATGGCTGAGAGCTGTGCCTCCTGAGTAACAAGTCTGAGTCCTCTGGAAGAGCAGCCGGTGCCCTTACCGCTGAGGAATCTTTCCAGCCCCCGTGAATCAATTTTATTCCAAATCTCACTGCTTTAAAGCTTCAAAATTCTCAGCTAGGTGTGGTTGTGCATGCCTGTAATCGCAGCACTCAGGAGGCAGAGGCAGACAGATCTCGGTGAGTTCAAAGCCGGCCTGGTCTAAAGAGCAAGTTCCAGGCTATTCAGGCTGTCCCTGTCTCAAAAACAAAAAAAACAAAAAAAAACAAGAAACAAAAACCAAAACAACAAAACACTTTAAAAACACTGTTGCTTTGAAAGACCGCATCTATTTTTCCATGAAAACATCATGATCGGTTCACTGTGAAAGGTCATCTTGAAGATGCAAATGAGGAGAATATGGTCATAGGTTATCGGCAATGTGTCAGAGCAGTAGGATTGTATCAGGAGTTGATTAAGAAGCCTTGAGAGGTGTTCCACCATTTTATGAAGTTTATCTGCGGAGAAAACCCCCCCATATGAGAGCAAGAAGGAAGAGACATCAAGCAGTGTTGCTATTCAGAGTTTCATGCGTGGATTACTCTTCTTCTCCCCTCAGCCAGCTCCATAAGCAGTGAGGAGAGCTTGTGCCAGCCAGAAGGGAGCGAATCTGAATCCCGACTGGAAACTTCTGGTCCTTAATACAGATGTTTACTAAAAGATGATAGACAATCCTTCAGGGACCTGGACACATTTTCATGGGTTTCCACGGACCCTCACTCCTAGCTGGCAGTTTTATTGAAAAATGCCTATAAATCAAAGGAAGGAAGCTACACATAATTCTCTTGTCATCTCTTCAAGGCAAGGACAGTTACCATCCATGTAAGTAGATGGGCTGTTTTTATAGACATAGCAGAAGACCACGTGTCTGTGGAGTAGCCTAGCAGTTGCTAGGATGCAGACAGAGGGGCCTGGACCACAAAGATTAGCATCACAACCATCCCTGGCCCCTACAATCTCACAATATCAATCTTCATAATTTTCTTTTTCTGTTTTTTCCTTCCTTCCTTCCTTCCTTCCTTCCTTCCTTCCTTCCTTCCTCCCTCCCTCCCTTCCTTCCCTTCTTCCCTCCATTCCTCCTTCCTTCCTTCCTTCCTTCCTTCCTTCCTTCCTTCCTCCCTCCCTCCCTCCCTCCCTCTCTCTCTCCCTCCCTTCCTTCCTTCCACCTCCATTCCTTCCCTCTCCCTCTCTTCCTTCCATTCTTTTGTTGTTCTTTTTATAAGATGTTTGTTGACTCAAATTAAACTTGAGCTCCTGTGCTGTCCGGCTGGGTAAACTAACACCCTCCAAATGCATCATTATTGCTCCTTCTAGAATAAATGCTGCAGCTGGAAGACTGGCCTGTGGTTGCGCTCCTCCAGGGTTCTCAGGACGGATTCACTTGTGTGCCGCTGACAGTGTTAAATAGAGGAGAGCATAAGAGGTCAGAAGAATAGCCTCTCGCATACACAGTTCCTAGTCTACCCCCACTTAAGTGGCTGGTAGGTTAGTGAGAGAATCAGGGTACCTTTGTTCTGCTCCAGCATTCTCCGTGACTTCTTCATGGTTCCACATGTTCATCATGTGAGGTGAGAGTTTAAGAAGTTGCTTGTAGGGGTGGAGATATGACTCAGAGCATAAGCCCTTGTTTAACTTGCTTCTCATATAAGATCTGAGTTTGATTCCCAGCACCCCTATTGCCCAAAACCACAAGTATCCAGGATCCAAGCTATAGGATCTAAAGCCATCTTTTGGTGTCCCCAGACATTGCACACACACACACGCACACACACACGCACGCATGAAAATTCTGTGTGATGATGAATTCAAAATAGAAGCAGCTGAATCGCTGTGTGCGTCACTGATATTTTAGATGCATCTTTTAAGATACATGAGCCATTTTATTAGGTTATAATTTATTTTACTCTCTTGTGGTAGTAGTGAAGTTTGACTAGCCATGTCTCACAGAAAATATGGTAAAAGGGTATGAGCAGTCAGAACCCTGGAATAGACCTGGGTGGCTGTGGCCATGTTTCTGCCACCAAAGAGTTTAGGGACATGAGTCAAGAATGGTATGTGTCACTATGTCACTGTGTCCCATGAGCAGTTGGCATTGGGCAGTTTCTCTTCTCAAATCTGTGAGCCTCTGTTGGCTGCCCAGCCCCACCCCCATTTATACAGCCTGCCCACCCTGATCTCAGCTGGTTGACTTTCTCTGTAGGTTTCTTCTGCCCCATATATCGTGATGGCTGATTATAGTTAATGACCTGTACTTTGTAGTGTGGTTCACATGACGGAAAACTGCCCCCAGCCCTCCTGCAGGAGCGTACACTTTGGTGATAGCCACCTGTCACAGTGGGTGTGTCCTCCTCTCACCAGGCCACACCCTGGCCTCTACAGGAGGGGACTGAGCTCTGTGCCTCCTCTTTTCCCTCCCCTCTCTCAACACATGGCAGAACAGCTGTCACAGCTGTTTGACGTGTGGATAAACTTATCAAATTCCATCGCAAACTTACTTAGAACTCCTGTCATTTGATCTGGAGGAGAAGATACAGAACACCGTTAGCTCTTGACTGAGGAGTGGGAGCCAGAGCCCAGCAGTATTTCAGCATTCTCTGGTCATCAGCCCTTCCGCGGTCTTTTCATGGCTTACAGATGCAGGGATGGCGCCTGCGGACATGAGGGAGGGGAGAACCCTGTCCTGTCCAAACTTTCATCAGATTTTCTGTGTCTGTCACTTTGTTTCTTTAAATGTTAGCTAGGGTGTGGGTAACAGCCTAGCTGAACCTGTCAAAATGACCTCTCCCTTTCTCAAGTCTTTTGTTTTTTTTTCTCTGATCCAGTTGTCCGCCACATGTTTATGAGCACTGGAGTGGAAATAGAGGGTGTGAGTCCCAAAAGTACCAGGTTTGGTCAATTTGCCATTTAAGCTTGTATCTTTCGTCTTTCATGAGCCGTTTATTTCTGTAATGGAGACATCAATAGCTGTCCCCCAGGCAATGCGCAGTAGGTTTAGTAGAGGGCCTTCTGCACGGAATAGAGGCAGCCATAGCATGATTAGCATCACTATTGTGTGAGGTTATCCATTGGAGTCCTGTTTAGCTGTCGCTACAGTGTAGCTACTGCCCGACAGTATTTTAAGTATAATAAGTCAGCAACACAGATGCAATTTTCTTACCAGAAAGTTACTTATATTTCTTTTCAGTCTTGAACAGAGGTATATGTCTAACTTGTTGTACTTAGGGTCAAATGACTTCAGAATAAAATAGAGAGCGTTTATAGCACAACGCTTACCAAGCAAGGTTCAAATATGTTTAACCCTGGAAGACTCAAACGACGAGGATGCTTTTGCTCTATGCAGAAGGCATCTGTGGAGGGCGCCTCCGGTGAAAAGCTGGCTTGATCATGAAGAAGCTCTGTCGGGTGATGGGAGGATGCACTGTCTTCTGCTGCCTCTGAGTGTGTAGCTTATATGTTTGCATGTGCTGGGATGTGTGTGGTCTACGTGTGTATATGTGATTGAGGATGTATGTGTGATTTGTTATGTGTGGTATATGTGTTCATGTGTGTATGGACATACGTGTGAATGTGTGTGGAGCCAGAGGTGTATTAGGAGTCTTCCTAAACTGCTGTCTGTCATGTATTTATTCACTGATTGGTTGATTGCTTTTGTCTGTGCCTAGATGTAGGTGCATCTTATTCCTTGTGTAAGAGAGGATCTCTCACTGAACCTGAACAGCGCCGGTTCAGTAAGGCTCACTGGCAGCAGGCTCTTGGGTCCTTACTGTCTCTGCATTCCCAGCGCTATAGACACAGGCATGCGTGGCTCTGCCTAACTTTGTGTTGCTTTGATGATCCCAACCTGGGTCTTCATGCTTTTAGGGCAAGCGCTTTACATACTGAGCCAACGATCAAGCCAGTACCACTACGTAGCCTACATATTTGACTGTGTGTGTATTAATAAAGACATCACCAAGACTTCTTTGAGCTGGAAACCTAAGATTTTTCATTCAAACACAAAGTATATCTAAAATGTTTCCCCTAAACGTAAGGATTCTGCATGGTATGAGAAGAACAAAGAAGCATCAATAATGTATTTTCTAGCTCTATGATTTAAAGTGAATTCTTTTCTGACTTTTTCAACAGTATATAAAAATGAAATGAGACGCGTGGCTCCACAAACTCGCTGATGGATGAAAGTGGCTAAGGAACACCCCACACTCCCATGTATTTCACCACCCCACTGTCTCAATTTGGCACACTATATTTTAGGATATTTATTGCCCACCTCGTTCTTCCACCCACTTTAATCTCTGGTGCAGACAAACTCTACATTATAGACTATTGTTTTACTAGTGTCTGGTCAAAGTGCTCCATGGGCCGCATTTCCCTTCATTCATATGTCTGTCTGAGATGAGAGGTAGCTGATGATTTTGCCTAATCCAGCTTTATTCAGAATTGTGGCCTTGGCGTGTGTGTGTGTGTGTGTGTGTGTGTGTGTGTGTGTGTGTGTGTAGAAGTGGCCAGGGAGGGCCCAGAAGGCACAGCATAAGCACACCCAGTGTGTGAATGTAAAGAACAGAGTCTCTGTTACAACTGCTGGAGAAATCTCTGCCCGTGCCGCTGAGGACAGTATGAGATTAGTGTTGGTGCCTGAGGACCAGGACAAAGCCGAGCTGTGTGAGAGAGGTCAGGATGTTTGCTCAGGGGCGCTCCTTCTCCACCTGTTGACAGATTTAGATGGTGCAATGTCAGGCCTGGCTAACCGCTCTGAGACCGTCAGGAAGCAGCAGCAGTAACGGGCCCTGTAGAGCATACGGTGAGTTCCCTATTTGTGTAGTAGCTGAGGCTTGAGGTGGGGATCTCGTATTGAATGGGCTCCAGATTGTCTAAATTGCAATCACAGTGTTTATTTAAATAGCCTGTGGGGACCATTAAAGCATTTTAACCTTGCCCCCATGCTTCTCCTGTTATGAAATCTTGAGGCACATCGGGGAGAAAAGGAAAAAAAATCTCAAGCTTGTAAAAGCATTAGGAGGCTGTAAGGTCTCCCCGCTGCCAAAAATCCTTCAAGAGTCTTAGTGTGCTGAACTAGCATGTGGTAGGAGGGATCCCGCTGCGACATCGAGGGAAGGGATTTTCCCGGTGCACACCAACAGATCTGTCACTCTGCAGTCACCGATATCTCAATTCCAGAGATCCCGGTGCTGCTTGCCCTGCTAGCTTCTGGCATGCGCGCAACAACTTTCAGGACACCTTGGCTCCCCAGCTTCAGCGAAACCTGTTCCTATCACATCTGTGGTCAGCACTCAGGAACCTTCTCACTTCACCTTCTTTCCCTCTCTGGGCAGAGCACGGTCTGACAGGAATGTTTGGTTAAGTGTGCAAAGGCCATGACCACAAGCCACCTCCCTAGCCTGGTTTTTAACCCCCATCCCTTCCAATTCCTATGAACCATCTTGGGCTTTGAGTACTATGTAGTTTATATCAAAACAGGGTCCTGTTTGGGTGGTTCCAGTTCTTCCTAGGAAGACAGGTGTCTGACACAGCCCTGGCAGGTTCGGAATCAGGGTCCTTGAGGGCCTTAGGGCCAGCTCTTCCGAGTCTGTCTGAGCATGTCCACCAGAGGAACATGATCTATCTCAGAAAGAGAATGGTGGCGGGTGAATATAAAAGGCTTCCATCACTTAAAGAGCACAGAGACTGCGGGCTTTGTGCTGAGATGAAAAACTGAGCAGATCACAAACAGTGGACATCAGCAATGTAAGTCTTTAACCAGTGGATGAGGATTGGTCACCTGACTTATGTCAGTTCCCAGTGAGAAGACGCCTGTCAGGTCACGTGCTTTCTGATATCTTCCTGCTACGGCATCGCCAGAGCCTGTTCTCTAAGAATGTCCTCTCGCAGAGCCTTTCCCAACCCTCTCAAGTGCTGCTCTTTACTCTTCATGGAGATCAAGAGTTCAGATTTCCACATTTTTATTAACAGCATTGCCAATTCCTGTCTATAGTCTCATCTCCTCTAAATATTTTGGCATTATTGACTTAGTGTGCCTAAGTATCTCTCTCCGCATGGTGCTGGGGCACCAGAGGATAATTTCCCAAGAGTCAGTCTGTCCTTTCTCTATATGGGTCCCAGGGATGGAACTCAGGTCACCAGGCTGGGCCACAAGCACTCTATCTACTGTGTGATCTCCTTTTGAAGCCCTTTTAAGGGCCTAGTGAGGAGTAAAGTCCAGATTTCCTACTAGAAGTCTCTTTTCATCTGCTGCTTCCCTTTCCCAGTCTCTCTGGAAACTCTGTAGAACTCTGCTCATTCCCTTCTTGTTCTAGTTTTGGGTTTTAACTTCTTTGCTTCAGCCATCCCGCTCCCCTCCCAGCCTGTCCTCCTTGCTCTCTCCCTCCGCTTTTCTGTTCTGATGGTGTGAATATCGGGAGCCATCCAAAGGAAAACCACACGACGTGGAAAGGTGGCAAGATCTATAACCAGTAAGCAGATAACCGGCTGGTTATACTCCTGAAGATGAATCAGCCACACTGTGCTGTGAAACACACAGTAACAAATTATACAGGACAACTTGGAAAACCCTGTCTTATTGAGAGATACAAAATAACAAGACCGTCTTCCTACCCATGGGCCTTCTAACTTCTAGGAATAGTTTCCCAATGTTTACTATTCTCCAGAAAGTCTGTTTTCACATAGTGTAATGTGGAAAAAGACAGGAGCTGGGATGTCATCTATAAAGTCGTTATGTTCTTATTTTTGTTGATGATTTTTGTCTGTTTTATTCTGGGGCAAACCTTTGGAGGTAGGGATGTTTGCGGTTGTTTTGACTGTAGTGCTCTTCCGTGCGCCTCAGAATGGCTTTTGGAAGGTTTGGAAGTATCCAAGGAGGTGCCTGCCACTTGGATTATTCATACCCAGCTCCTTAGTTTTATTTGAGGCATAAAGTAAAAACACATCCAGGCTTCCACTATGCTCAACTGGCACTCGTTCTAAAAACAAGTCCCAAACTGACCAAATGGCTGCAGAGCGGGTCCTTCTGCAGTGAGTCACCTCTCGTCAGAGTTCAGTTATGGGAGCCCTGCGTCTCCTGATGGACAGGGACACCTTTAGACAGACTCAGATGGGTTGGGATTCAGTAGGGCTTGGAAGGGAGGGGCTGACAGGAAAGCCAGGGCTATGTGTTGATTCAGACAGTAACTGTTTTTCTCCTGACCACACTGAGCCCTGGTGGCAGTCTCTCCAAATGCTGGCAACTTCTAGGTGAAAGGGCAAATGGAGCCTCCGACCTGTGGTGCTCTGGAACACCAGTTCAGCTTCGTGTCTCCAGCTTCCTTCATGTGAAGAGTTGTCAGCAGGTGCCGTGTTGTCCTTCTTGCGGCTCCTGAAACATTTCAAGAGGAACTGCAGTTTTAAGGCCAGCTTATTTTATTCGGGACGCGCCTCTGTTTCCAGAACGAGTGAAGGGATTGCTGTAGAAATCATCAATATTTTTCCTTCTCTCTCTCTCTCTCTCTCTCTCTCTCTCTCTCTCTCTCTCTCTCTCTCTCTCTCTTTCTCTCTCTCTCCATAGCCTGGCCAGCCCTCATAGATGAGGCTGGCTTTGAAATGGCAGTGGTCCCTTGGCCCTGGCCTCCTCCTAGTGCTGGGACTCCAGGTGTGCACCACCACGCCTAACTTCCCATTCAACTTTTCTGATAAACTTTGAAAGATGTCTCTCTAGACATTGACCCTCTGGAAGTTTTTGTATATTCTATTTACATACAGACAGTTACAATTTTAATTTTATAAGTTGTATGCATTTGGCTCATTTCTGAATAGTTCTTCCTATAGACTTTTTGGGAATAATTTTGAAAGGAGTCACGCTTTCAATGGGCATCGACTAAGCACCTACGATGTGCAAACATTTCATCTGTTTCACCCCTCTTTGTTTTGCCTATGTGGATGTGTGGGTACACGTGCTCATCTGTACGTGAGGATACAGCTACGCATGCGTGTGTGAGTCAGGGATAGGTCTGTGTTAACCTCTTTCCTCTCCCACTCTTCTTATTTTTTAAAAAAACAATATTTCTCACTGAACCTAGAACTTGCTGATTCTGCTGGATTAGCTGCCCAGTGATGCCTAACGATCCTCCTCTCTGTGCCCAGTGCCACTGAACCCCAGATACCCAACCTTGGAATCACATTGACGCTGCATCTAGCTTTTCATGTGGGTTCTGAGCATCTACACTCAGGTCTCCTTGTACAAATAGCCAAGACTCACAAAGAAAGCATGGTGAACCCAGAATGTCTAGTTCCAGGACCTAAGCCTCACCCACATCCACACCTACTTTTCTGTCTCATTGCATTTTGTGACTTACCTGCTTTTGTTTAAAAAACGTAGACTATTTCCTCTGACAGGTGTAATATCCAGAAGTCACCAACTCTGTGTAGCTGTTATAGTACCCTATGTGCTGACCACTAAATTAGGAAACCTCTCAGCGTTGTTGGGGATAGCCACAGGCCTCCACTGAGAGTGCCAAGGGTCTCTTGAAGCAGGACCTCTTATATATTCTAGAAAGTTCTGAGAAGTGACAGAAGAATAAAACTGGACTACAGCAAGGAGAATTGCTGGGACAGAGGCAATCTTCAGCACTCCTCTCCAACTGCAAACGCTTTTGCATCGATGCGTTCAGTAATGTACATTTATGCCACTCCTAAATTTTACCCTTCGTTTGGGCTGTAGTTCTGTGGGAAGGCTCTCGCCGAGTGCGCCTGAGAGACCAGGCTGGCCCCCTACTGCTTCAGGTAATGAAGAGAGCTGTGAACCAAAGTCTGCTTTCCAAGCAGTTTCTCTCCCTGTAACCGTGTGTTCTTCCTTTCCACATTCCGTCCGTGGGTACATATTTATTGAACATCCATTAAGGGGCAAGTCACTAGCTATAAAACTATGAATAAGACATGTTCCCTCCCCAAATCTGAAGCAAGTCCCATCTGTAATCACCCCTGTAAAGTGAAGAGGGGGTCTCCTCTATCGTGTCTAAACGCAGAAGTTTCCACTGGAAAAACTGACCCGAGAAGCGAGTGTGTGGGTGCAAGCTTCAGGAAGGGTTGAAATGCATTCTAGCCACCCATCTGGCAGCACTTAGGAATTATGAATGATTTCAGTGTTTCCATGGGCGCAGAGTTCATTATAGCACATTAGGTAATACACCGGTTGATAAAGCATGCTGTAATTGTATGTAGCATGTATCCTCCCTCCGTCTTAAATCACAGCGCCCACATGTATTCTCGCCATCTTGCTCCTGCGAGGTTCTGTTATAATATTTATATTGTAAATTATAGCAGTCACCTCCATAGAATGTGGCTGAAGAAAGTGGGCCATAAAATCACCTGCCCAGGGCTAGTCCATAAAGGCTGCCAGGACCCCGTCTCCTGATTCTCTTCCCATGAGCTTCTAAGCCCATGATCTTCTTTGAAGGAGTCACTTGCCTGGATGTTTGCTTCCTTTTTTTTTCTTACAACTCATGCTTCCTATAGGCACCAGGTTCCTGTGGGTGGCCTGCTGGCTGGTGAGCGCTGCCCATCCCAACCCTGCCTTTAAAAAGCTGCCAGGAGGCCACACCCTCTGCTGCCCCCTTTTCCTGCAGAGGAAGCAGAGCTGAGGAGCACTTGATCTGTTAAAGCAGGAGGTTTTGGTAGCTGAACTTTGAGATGCTGTTAAGCATCTCTTCGCCCATCCCTGCCACGTATGGACTATTGGTGCTCAACTAATGGTCAAGTCAATTTCGCATTGGCAAGGGCCTGCTTGGTCCATGAGTGGAAGAGTGTTCTCTCGCACAAGCTACAAGCTCATGAAGTTCCACTGCAGCTTTGGTAAGAAAGAGTGGGCAAAAGCAGGGAGAATGGTTTCCTCTTTGGTGGCAGCCCTATCTATCAGTCGTGCAGTAGGACAGTAAAATAGGTTTTCGAAGTCACAGAGGCATTCTCCCTCCTTGGGTGGGTTGGTTCACATTCTAGTTCCATCCACATAATGGAATTGACATGTCATTCTCCCTGTTAGGGCCAGAGTCTGCCTCTTGAATCTCAGAACCTATGGTAATATTCTTTCGTGAGTCTGATGGAGGCGTTTGGTGGCAATTAGTTTAATATTGGTTTACTTTTTACATGTATTTTTTCTCTCTCAAATGGCTACATTAAGACAGAACAAAGCTCCCGTTCCAACACTACAGTTGCGTGAAGCCGTTTGCCATAGAGCAAGAGAATACTTTCTGTAGTAATGACTTGCACGCGGTGTTTTAGTGTTCTCGTGATTGACGCAGTGGCTGGAGGCAGACCCTCCAGGGCCGTCCTGTTCCTCACTTTATAGCACTTGCTTGGAGATGGAAGGAGAAAGTTTCTTTCTTGCATATCGTTGATGCAATGGGTAGATGGGTAGATGGCAACCCTGGGAAGCTTACGTAGCTTGGTTCTTACTGGGGAGCTAAAAATGACTTTGGGCTCTTGGTTGGTGTGATAGGAAGGTCTGAAAAGCATCTTGTGATGCCTTATGGTCAGGTCATCGTGCAGAGGTTTGCCTTGACATGGTGATGATACCAAAATGTAGACTTTGGCTTTTGCAAAGCGTTATTCTGTCTGGATATGGATAAACTTTCGGATGTGTGACCGCACAACGACAGATGACAGTAACTAATAATTTGATGTCTCAGTCCCTCCTGAGACTCTGAGCATCCAATTGGGAATGTTCAACTGTCTCAAAAGGGTGTGAAGCCAAGTTTTGGTATTTCTTAATACTTTATGTGGCCATTGCTAAAACTTTCCCCTAGGTTCTTTGGCAATGCCTGCACAGGAAATCAACATCATAGTAATTTATTTTTCCTAGCCTTGTTTTTTTTTCATCCAAGATTCCCAAATTTTGTGTGAGAATCTGGACACAATGGTCATTAAAATAGTTGTAGCCGGAATCCACCAGTATTTGTGTCCATGCTGAGACCAAATGTTACCTTCTGCATGAAGGTCCCCTCTGTGAGGTGATAGAGGAGTTAAATGTCTCATGGTCATGTGACAGAAACCCAGTGTGTGTGTGTTTGCTTGGTAAAAGGGCAGAAGTGCTCTGGTGGTGGCCGCGACACCTTCAGGAACTGACTGGCTTATAGTGTGATTGCATCCTGACAGTCCGGTCTAAGAAATCTCTCCACTTCTCAGACTGTTCAGCCATTTTTCTGTTGGCTTCTCTTTCAGGCCAGCTTTGTCTTGGTGCTCCCTGGTGCGGCAGCTTCTCCAGCCCCATCAGAAAGTGTTAGGTCTGTTCTGGCCTTTGTAGCACTATGAAATTTCCTCCAACCTTGTGACTGGACAGATAGACAGGGGTTTCTTTTTGTTGTTTTGTTTGTTGTTGTTTTGTTTCTCCCCCCAAGCCCCTGGTCATTTGCCCACCTCGTGTGGGAGAATGGGGGAGCTATTTGTTTCCCACAGGAAAAGAAGGTCTTTGTACCAAAGGAGAAACGCAAACCAGGCCAAAACAACTGATCTCCATGACAATGAGGCCTCCTATCTTTTCTCTTTTAACAAATGCAGGAACTTTGCCCAAGCTCACATAGCAAAGACAGGGGTGAATGCACAATGAAGCCAGATTCAGTCCATCCAAAACCCAAGCTCCGAAAAGAAGTGTTAAGACTACAAGACTGTGTTTGGAATAAAAACAGCCAGTGGGATTCCTTTCTTCACCGCTGGCTAGCTAGCTCTTCCCTCCTGCAAATCTGTAAGCCTTCCTGTCTCAGTTTCACTGTCTTTAAAATGGGTGAAAATCCTGTCTACTCTAGAAGGAGCTTGTAAATATTCAGGGCTATAGTATAGACCAGACGTATGGCCTTTAAAGTTCCTCATCCTTAGGTGGTCAAAAACTCTGGCCCTTATAATTGTTTCTAGAACTTACTATAAAACGCTGACCCTAATTGCCAGCTGTTTGAACTTTCAGTTTCATTTGATGATTTACCCCAGGAACAGATCTAGGTTTACAGTCTTGAAAAGATCCTGATTAAAATCCTTAATTTCTTCTGTTACTCGGTACGTATGGCCAATTCCACAATATCGCTTTCAGTTTTTGATACTAATTTTGCTGTCTGGTATTTCATTTACTGCATTAAAGTAGGTGATGACACTGATTTGTAAAGGAAGAGAAGCATAGTTTTTACACTATATTCGTTGCAATCCACAGTACGGAGGTCGTGTGGACTGCTTACTTGCGATAGTTGGTGTTCGTGTGGTTTCAGATGTGGCTTTGATTATGGATGGTGCTTTCTTTTGTCATTCCTTGGAGAAAGGCTTTCTTTCCTTGGACCTTGGCACTGTCTCTGACCTAGAATGAACTGTGCATCTGAAACTGGCTTTGATGAGTAGGTATGAGTATTCCAAGTAAACAAGAATGAGCCCCATGGGCACGCATGCTCCTTCAGAGGATGTGGACTTTGAGCGGCTCCTTCTTCCTTTGCCTCCATTTCCAGAAGTTGAGCAACCTGGTGACAAGATGGCCTTCTTAGGAAAATTTGTCAACTAAAAGCAAACCTCCTTGGGGATAGGCAAGCAGAGTTCTAAGTAGTAGCATGGCTTGAAATGTCCAGGTGACACGTGTACCTTGAACTTGCAAAACAGGAAAACACGGGCCATTTAATAGGTGACATTTTCAAGCCCTGATAGAGCCTCTGTCCTTTCCAGACAAGGGCTGTGGTGTGCTGAGTGTGGACTTATTCTCAGAAACAGAAGGGAGTTGTTTTCAGAGCGAGGTCAAATTTAATGCTAGTATTTCAATATTTAAATGTCTTAGAGCTTAGACTCCGATGGTAAACATGAAATATGATAGGCATAGAGTATGTATGTGTGTATAAAACACTATGTAATTACAGATAGTACTTCTGTGGCAAAGGATAATATAAGCTCCCTAATAGTGCCTAGAATGCACTTAGCAAACCTAATGCGGCATTTCTTGAGGCTGGTCCATAGCCTGAAGTTTCAGGTACTCTCTCCAAGGATGCGCGTGAGGCCTCCTGACTGGATTCCTTCTTATTCAACCCACCTACCAGAGGTACATCGTAGATGAGAACCTGTGAACTGCCATTAATTAGTCATTTGCTTTAAGGGGTTTATTCACCGCGTTCTAGCACACATTGAAGATGATACCTTCTCGGGCAGCTAAAGCACTGTTTGGTCACGTCTAAAGTGCGGCTTTTAGTGTGACGTCCTCTAGGTTTGAGAGCCTGTATCTTCTCACCAAGCCCAAGCACTATTCCCTTTATTTACAGTATCCCCACCCCCTGCATGGTAACAACATCCAATAAACAAGAAAGTGCTGGTAGCATTTTAGAAGCCTCAACTAATCTCGCAGCAAAGAAAAAATCACTGTTTCAGGGTTGTAGTTAGTATAAAAAGCAGGAGAACATCTGAGAGACAGATGTGATTATCCTCGTTGGGTACTTACGAGATATATTGATTTCTTCTGGAAGAAGTGTACGGCTCTGTCCACAGATACACATGCTCACCCAGGGCTTCTGAAAACATAGCTTGTAATTCTTTGTAAACAATAGCATGCCACAAAATGAGATTTTTTTTTTCTTTTTAGAAAAAGCTGCAACTATAAAAAAAAATTATTGTACACATCAGCTTCAAATGATTTGACCTTTTGTTTTGCTGGGTATTGTGTGCCCCTTGTTATGGACTGACTCCATTTGCCCATGCAAATCAGTACAAAGTTACGATATTATCAGGCAATGGCAAAATTAAGAGGTAGGTCAGATTTAATGGAAACATCTGTCATTGACCCTTTTACAGAAACCGCCTGAGGGAATCCTTGCAGTTAAAGCTGCACCCGAGCTATCTTGCTCTGCAGAAGTGCAGAGCGGGTGATACTCATGGGTAACAAAGTCCTCTCCAGGCAGACTCCAGAGAATAGTTTTCTGGATAAAACACAGGGCGTGGTGTCTGTGTGTGATGCTTTTGAAAAACAAATGATAAAGGTGACACAAGCTGTCTCCGATGTTGGTTTCTAGGCCTTTCACCTGGAGACTGCCCCAGTGGTGGGGGTGGTAGCCCACCAAGGTTGCTGTTTCGCTCCTATGCTCCTCGTCCCTTTGGATTAAGCGGGACCGAGTACCTGCCGTATGCTGAAAAGACGGAAGAGACAGCATCATGAGGGAAGTTTGAGATTTATAGCTGTGCACGCCAATCCAAGTCACACAGTGATTTTAAAAGGTAATTTTCTCAACTGTGCACAGGGAGCTGGATAGTCCGTGCCCATGGTCGTTGCTTTAAATTATCAGTGACTTCTTACTTAAAAAATAGGAATTCATTAGTATTTGTGATGAAATAAAAAGCATAACTTTAAAAGCTTTGAAAATGCCAATTTTCAAAGTTATACACACACAAAGTCAAAGGCACAAAGTTATTGATCTGTTTGCTGGTAGGTGAAGAAGGAGGGGAAACTGCCCCAGGAGGCAAGGAAAGTCAAGGAGAGTTTCTCGTGCAGAAGTTCCATTTGTTCACAGAGTTACCTGAAAACAACCGTGCTCTTCCCGTGCTAAAGACTTTTATCCTACTCTTTGCTTAAAGATGCCCCAGTGTGGGTAACCCCTTCTCTCCGAGAGCTTCTGTCTTTGTCCTCCTAATTTTCTTTGATTTCATACTACACCAATCACTGTCCGTACTTAATTGTTCTGTAAGTTAGGACTCAAGACAAAACACAACTCTTCGGCTTTGTCTTTATTTCATCTCCTTCTTAATAAAATATTAAGCTTGATTAAATAAAGACACCTTGCAAAACAAGTGGAGGGGGGCATATCTTTGCTTACTTTATGGCCTTCTGATGTAGCATATGAGAAACCCAGAGAGGTCTCTGCGTGCAGAATGTGGATCTGTATACCACCTCAGACCGTGCAGTTGATCTGGCTGACTTATCTTGAATACGACCTGAAAAGACAAAGAGGCAGACATGGAGGAGAAATAGTAGACACCAATTTGCCTTTCAAAAAATACAATACTCATTTTAACATTAATATATTTGAAAGCAATTTGCTTTTTAAAAAAATCTAAATGACTTCAAGCCACAGCCACAGACCTAAATCGGCATGAAATTAGTTCATATTTCATCAGGAGTTAGAACTGTCCTTTGAAAATGCTTTTCATCTGTGTTTTTCTCTGTTGGGTGGGCAAAGTAGGAAGCTATGCCGTGGCTTTTGCAGTAGCACTCACACACGTGTGTAAGTGTGTACACACGCATACACACGGCTTCAGAGATGGATCCTACATGAAGTGTTGAATTTGATGCCAAACTTTCTTACTTAAAGGAGGGAGCCTGAGATTGTGCAGAAACGAGACTGCGCGGGTGACTGGACCCTGAACTCTCTGCCATCCACTCCTCACACATCATAACGCTGGGGGCCCTGGGACCCAGAGGCCAGTGGGACCCGCTTAGCTAATTGGGAAGTAAAGCAGGCTGCCTGCAGCACCAATGCCTTCACGTAGCTGCCAGCTCCGTGCATTTATCGAGACCTGACTCCTCTTACCCTGGAAGTAAACCGTGTTTTCTCCCAGGAGTCTACATTCTATTCCCGTCCACTGCCCATATTGTCTCGCCCAGAATGATTAGAAAGGTTAATTAAAGAACATTTAATATTTGGCCGAAACATCTTTTCCTCCTGCAAGAATCTTTATGTCTTTGCATTGTTGTCAGGTTTCAGGTCACGAGTGCTCAGTACGGGGCTGAGGTTTTTAGATCAGAGCGAGCACCTCACTAGTCTCGCAGCTCTGGGGTCCACATAAGTTGAGCGATGTGGGGCACAGCTCTAATCCCAGCATTGAACATGTGGAGGTTAGAGGACCAGGAGTTCAAAGTCATTCTCAGCGGCAGGGTGGGTACAAGGCCAGCTGGGTCTAAACAAGACTCTGGCTCAATCCGGGGTTAAGTGGTAGCTTCACACCTGGCACTCACTGTAATTCTCAACAACATAACCACAGGGCTATGGCTAAGTGTCTTGCTCTTAACTTCCACCTACAGAAATTGAGCATTAGCCGGGCGATGGTGGCGCACGCCTTTAATCCCAGCACTCGGGAGGCAGAGGCAGGCGGATCTCTGCGAGTTCGAGACCAGCCTGATCTACAAAGGGAGTTCCAGGACAGGCTCCAAAGTTACAGAGAAACCCTGTCTCGAAAAACCAAAAGGTCTCTTAGCAAGTCTGTTAATAAAAGAGCCCTCTGTTCCTGATGCGTGGGCTGAGATGGTGAGGTGTGTGTTTGAGTGGTAAAAGTTTCTCTTTTTAGTTCTGATGTGGGGATGGGCAGTGATCGATTCCTTCCATATCTTAAAGGCGTTGGTGATCAATAGTGTAGCTGGACCATGCGACACTGTGTTCACTGTCTCTGATAATCAGAAGACAAGTCGCGAGCACTCAGCCGTAGACTTCTCTTTCCCAGGAGACTTATCCGAAGGGGATGAGGCAGCATCCCTGGCCTAGGGTCTGCCTGGCCTACATCGGGGTTCTTGGAACGAACCTTGCTCTGCTATGACCTCTGCCACCTACAAACTGAAATAGCACATAGTCAGGTTAACCAGCACAATAGTTGGTCTATCTCTTTAGCCCTTGGCATTTCTAACATTGGAGTCTAGTCACATGACACAACCTCCTTTGCTGCTGTGATAAAACGCTCTGATCAAAACCAACCTAGGGATGAGAGGGCTTATTTCAGCCTTCAGGTTACAAAGGGGTTGTCGTGGAGGAACATTGGGACAGAAAGTCAAGCAGGAAGCTGAAACAGAAACCATGCAGGCACTCAGCTAGCTTTCTTATACAGGGAATGGTGCCGCCCACCATGGGCACAGTCCTCCTACATCAGCCAGCCATCAAGACGGTCTCCCATAGACACGCCTGCAGGCCCGTCTTCTCTGAAGCTCCCTTCTCGGGTGACTCTAGATTGTGTCAGGTGGACAGTTAACTAGGGCACGGACAGTGCAGACTTGGAGCGTCTCCATCCACTCTCTCCTCTGTTCGTTACCTGCCCTTCCCCATCAGTAAGGGCTCTAGCCAGTCGCGGACGTGATCTCCTGACTTTGTTCGCTGAGCTCCCGTGACAATGTCGCTGCCTCTTCTCCTCTGACGTCTGCCTGTCCGTGCTTACTTGACTCGCATGGGGTTTCTTCCTCTGAAGTGACATTTAACAGTACACAAGCTGAATCTGGGTGCTCTCTGCTTGGCATAGCGCTCATCTTTCCACTTATGTTTTGAAGAGAAATTTCATATTTTCTTTGCTCTAATTCTGGTTGCCAGGATGGCTGAATGCCATTCCTGGAAGGGGTGTGTGTGTTAGAGCTGGCAAAGACAGGACCATTGGCTCAGGGCAAGGAAGCCATTCCTGTGTCATGGAGATTTAGCCACTCATTCTTTAAGCGACTGCCGTTCTCATAGCCATCATTGCCTCGTTCTTGTGTGGGTGAGACCTATGCCCTGGGTACCGTTCTAAACCAGGGAGCTCGGGGGCCCTGTTTGACAGAGGAGCTCGCAGATGGGTATGCTGCAATTCCCTCCATGGGAAAATTGTCGTTTGGACTGCTGGTTCATTAGCAATAAGTAAAGAAGAAAGGAGTTTCCTGTTGTTTTGAAGGAAACTATGGGATTTGTGGGGGTGCCTAGTGAGTGAGAGGGGCAGCTAGAACCTGCAGTATTTGTCTGTATATGCTCTGTCCCTGTAGGATTTCCGCTGAAGAATTAGTTTGACAGGTTTTAAAAAGTTTGAAACCCATTGACCTAGAGAAATACGTGTGTTCACAGAGGTTTCTATTTCTTTACTTAGTCTGTGTTTTTAGTGCCTCTCTTTTGGAGGGGTCCTGTAAATGGCCATGCCTTTCCAGCTTTCCCAGTGAGCAGGGACAGTGATTCGTGGCTCTCAAGAATGCTCAACTTCTTTCTTTTTTCTTTTTTTCTTTTGGTTTTTCGAGACAGGGTTTCTCTGTAGCTTTGGAGCCTGTCCTGGAACTAGCTCTTGTAGACCAGGCTGGACTCGAACTCACAGAGATCTGCCTGCCTCTGCCTCCCGAGTGCTGGGATTAAAGGTGTGCACCACCACCCCCCGGCTAATGCTCAATTTCTGTAGGTGGAAGTTAAGGGCAAGACACTTAGCCATAGCCCTGTGGTTATGTTGTTGTGAATTACAGTGAGTGCCAGGTGTGAAGCTACCACTTAACCCCGGATTGACACAATCTGTAAAACACCAGACAGGGTTTGTGTTCTAGCAAGGTCAACTCAATGCCGCATCATACAAGGAAGCATGTGGGGTGTGGTAATCTCATGAGAACAGTGGCAGCCTGCTTTATACATTGATAGGACTTGGGGATGACATCCACTGAAACACAGTGGAAGAAAAAAATCACCATTTAAAGGACTGCTGTTGGTCATCTGTTTTGTAACTTTAAGGAACTCTTTATAGAGTGAATTGTGCTTCCTTTTATGTTGTCTGGGTTTGATGGTCTGAGATTTTCTAGGGGGAGACCATGACACAAGGTTGTAGGGACACAGAGTGGTGGATTCTGAGATTCTGACATGAAGGGTGTAGCAGCGAGAGACCCAGATTTTAGCACACAGAGAGCACACATAAATCAAGGATTTATAATGAGTAATCTCTGATATTTTGATTTGACTGATTAATGGTCAGAAATTAAGGAAGGAAAGATATTTTTTGTTTAAAAACCACACTTTTGTAAGTTTGTTACAAAGTCAGAATAGCCATCTGGTTGAAGGTCATGTATGTAAGGAAACATAGCACACAAACAGCAGAAACAGCCACAAGAGCAACACTTCACAACTTGACACAAAATAATTTCATATAGCTTATAGGTTTTCCAGTTCTAGTGTAAGAAAATTCATTTTTTAAATAGATATTGATTTTTCATTGTGTGTGCACATGTGAGTGCCTGCATGTATGTATGTATGTATGTGCACCGTGGGCGCTTCTTCAGCGCCCATGGAAGCCTGGAGCAGATTCCAGAGTTTTCAGATTCTAGAGTTTCAGGCAGTTGTAAGCTGTTGTGTGGGGCTGGGAACCAAATCAGGGTCCTCTGCAAGAGTAGCAAGCACTCTTAGCCCCTGAGCCATTACTCCAGCTCCAAATACAAACTTTAAGATGGTATGCTCAATGCGCTTTATAGACTTGCACCAAAATGTCCACACGAGGCCACGTGTTATGTACAATGCGTATACACCGGTGCATTTTTAAAAAAAATTGTAGTATGGGAAATGCATTTGATAGGTAAGTCTTTAGCTAAACTATATTCTGGTGAATTCTAGTAATTCTTACAAGAATGTTTTCCATCAAAATTAATTAGCTGTGAAAGAATTAAAAATAAAAAATCAATAAAAAATTGGGAGACGCATGTTTTCAATTTAAACAAGCTAATTCTTGGTGTCAATACCATATTTCAGACAACTCACACCAGCAGCATAGGATGTATAAATTCACTATTAAAGATGTTATTAAATGAGCAATGTAGTATTGTAAGTGTGGTGTTAATGTGACAGAAATTATACATCTTGTGATGTTGCTTCTACTGTGATTTCATTTACTCTGAAATCCATTAAGAGGAGGGAGGCAAATACTGGCTCGCTTATTCTCTGGGAGGCCTTCTGCACGGCTTTGTAGGAAGACAGTTGACAATGGCAATAGCAATAACAGCTTCATTAGTTGAACAATTACACAGTTGCTTGGCAATTTGAACTCCTTCACTTTCTACGCTCTCAAAAATCAGAGATGTAGCGGTCACCATTGCGTCGTCTGTGGGTCCTGGATGCAGAGAATCTCTGATGTTGTTACTGTAGATTGCTGAACGGACATTCCCACTGGACTCAGAGCACCAGGCTTCTCTGTCTGTAATACTATCTGGCCAATGGCTGAGGGTGGGCTTTCTCTTTTGACCGAAGCTGTTCTGGCGCTCAGAACTTCTCAGATTTGTTCCTGTGAGCATCTGCTTATTAGAGGTTCTCATCAGGCCTCCACTGGTATCCTTCACCTACTATGGCTAATTTGAGCGAGATCTAGTCCAGAGCCGCCCTTCATCTCGATGAAATGGCTCTCCTGCTCACGATGTCCAGAGTACACGTTCCCCATGTGCTTGGTGCACTAGGGACCTCTGCACCTGGCTCTGAGTTGGGAGCACTGGAGAACCCAGAACCTGTTTACAGGAGATGGAAGACACGGTGCTTTTATAATCTTCATCTGCCATTGTGAGTTGTGATTGCTTTTTTTTCCTACTTGATAGAGAATGTTTCAGCCTGGACTTTGGGACAAAATATACATTTTCACAAATTTCAAAGATATTTGTAATAACGGCCCCGACTCCCTTAGTTATCAACACTCTTTCTCTTCCACTTTCCTGCCTCTGCACCCACAGCATGGGCAAGCACTGGAAGAAAATAAGCCCCTTAAACTCGTAAACATACCTGCCTACCGTCTGGCAGGAGGCCCTGCAGTCTGGTGATCTCCTTAGTTACCCAGCAGAGAGAAGGAAAAACAAGAGCCCTGTGAAGATTCCGCATGCTGCTGCGCATCCCTGCCAGATGGCTATTAGCAAAACACGGACAAGTCTCCCTGGCTCCACTTCCCTGCAGCAGACATAACCAGAATGCTGGGGTGGTGGGCTTCCCTGTGCAAGCAGCTCAGCCTCGAAACTTTCCATGAACAGGCATCTCAAGACGATGGGAATACAAGGCATCAAGGTCCGCAGAGACGCACCCCACTGTAAACCCGCTGAACTCTGCGTTTACATATCTAAGGGTCTCCAAAGAGAAGTTATGGAGGGTTTGGGGGATGGAGGGTTTGGGGGTGTGGTGTCATTGCCTACTGATTATTTAGTCTGTCATGATAGACCACAGGACTCAAATTATCCCCACAAGTTTGGCCTTTGGGCTGCTGACATCACATCTGAGCATGAAGAACAAAATCTAGATAGCATTGGGGAATCCTATTGGCTAAGTGTGTGGATGCTTAAACATTTTATGGTAACTTCTTCCACGGCTTCAGTTCTTAGTGTCTGTGCGGCACACAAATCCTTGGTCAGTTTAGCTGGAAGCTGACAAAGGGCTTAGCTTTGGTGAGGAGGGCTTAGCGTGGGTGAGGATGGAACTCCCTGTTTGTGGCTCTAAAGTCCCCCAGGAAGCTTTGCTGACAGCCAGCCTCCTCTAAGGGGTCCCTCTCAATGACTCTCCAGTCACCTGGATCCAGCTGACCAGAGCGTTGCTGACTTTGAGGGAACATTGTAGGCCAGCCCAATTCCTCTTTGCTGTTAGTTGGCCGAGACTTTTTTTCATTATTTCTTCCTCTGCTTCTGAATCCTTCTCCTCCTCCAGGTGTGAAGATGCCAAGGTTTTCCACCTCTTTTCTTCCTGCTTATGGCAATGCTAGAGCTCAAACCACGCCCACCCTTATGCATGCCTGGCAACCCCTCCACCTCTGTAAGCTTCATGTGAAATGTCCCCCACAGGCCCGTGTGTTTGCCCACTTATTCTCCAGCTGTGGGCGCTATTTTGAAAAACTATAGATCCTTTTGGGAGTGGAGCCTTGTGGATGGGAGTGGCGACTCACTGGTGACAGGGTTTGAGGTTCTGCAGCCCAGCCTCCCTTCTTGTGCATGCTCTCCCTCGCACTGTGGGAATACCATGACTAGCTGCCTTATATTTTCCCCATAGTGGCCTGCTTGCCTGGATTGACTTTATCCCTTAAACTGTGAACTAAAACTCTCTTACTGAAGTGGTTTATCAGTCACATTGTCCCAGCAGAAAGAAAAGGACCCAACACACCACTGAGCTACACCTCTGCTTTGCTACATGTGTATGGAGACACAGCACACATTTGGATCTAAGCATATGAAGCATAACTAACGCCTGGGATTGAAGAACATTTTAGTGTGTTCTCGGAATTCCACAGACCTCATCCATCACTAGAAGTAGGCCATTCTCATCAGCCACAGAGAGATAGCCTTACTAATGGTCTCTACTTAGTTTTATTTCAACCCAAACAGGCACATTGGGAAGCCCGTAGGCCTTTCTCCTTCAAGGACTTTCATATCCAATATATTTCCCATGTCGAAAATCATAATGTGTGTCTTTGCTGTGTGATTTCCCCTCTGTATGCTGTAATTATCATTGGTTAATAAAGAAACTGTCTTGGGCCTACATAAGGAATAGAGGTAGGCAGGGATAACTAAACTGAATGCTGGGAGAAAGAAGGAGGAGTTAGAGAGAAGCCATGGAGCCCTGCTGGAGACAGATGGTGGAACCTTGCTGGTAGGCCACAAACCTTGTGGTAAAATTTAAAATGTTGGAAATGGGTTAATACTAGATGTAAGGGCTAGGTAGTAAGTAATACACTTAGGTTATTGGTCAAACAGAGATTTAATTAATACAGTTTCTGTGTGATTGTTTTCGGGCTAAGCAGTCTGCTGCTACATGTCTTTTGTTACTAACTGATTCTGCATAGCAAAAGCCTTTAAGCTTCATTCGTGTGGTTTGACATGCCACTACTCTGTGGCTCTGTCATCGCCAGCCCCTAGGCACTGCATGGCTAGATCACATTTTAGTTATTCATTTATCAGTTGATGGATCTTGGATCATTTTCTGTTCACAGTGCTTAAGAACAATATGGCTTTGAAAGTTTTGCTACAAGTTTTATGTTGACATAGATGTAGGTTTTTTGTGGGCACACCCCCAGGATCATATTTTTGGGTGGTCATCTGGTCTCAGTTTTTAACATTGTGAGTAGCATAAGGGCAGCTGGATGAAGAGAGAATTTTATAAATGTGGTCAGTGAGATGCTATCTGTCTTCCATGTGGTCAGTGAGATGCTGTCTTCTTCTATGTGGTCAGTGAGATGCTGTCCCCTTTTACATGGTCAGTGAGATGCTGTCTTCTTACACATAGTCAGTGAGATGCTGTCTGTCTTCCATGTGGTCAGTGAAATATCTTCTTCCACATGGTCAGTGAGATGCTATCTTCTTCCATATGGTAGTGAGATGCTGTCTGTCTTCCAACCGGTCAGTGAGATGCTGTCTTCTTCCATGTTGTCAGTGAGATGCTGTCTTCTTCCATGTTGTCAGTGAGATGCTACCTTCAACTCTATCTTTGGGTGACCACCTACTCACCTTATTGATGAAAGGTATTTTGTAAACTAAACAATTTTATCTCATACTTCCAAAGGAAAATAAGTTTAAAAAAAGGAAAGAAAAAATATATCTGAAGATAGGTCTGGATACATTTTTATTTGTATTTTAGGGTTTTTTTTAAACATAAACTTTTTCTTTGGGACTGAGCCCCAAGATGGAGTGTCATTTATTTTTACTTTTTTATTTATTTTTTTTGGTTTTTCGAGACAGGGTTTCTCTGTGGCTTTGGAGCCTATCCTGGAACTAGCTCTTGTAGACCAGGCTGGTCTCGAACTCACAGAGATCCGCCTGCCTCTGCCTCCCGAGTGCTGGGATTAAAGGCGTGCGCTACCATCGCCCGGCTTTATTTTTACTTTTATCTAGTTAAGTTGACTTTCCTAGTTGTGTACACTGTCGTGATTCCTTCATATTTTTAAGTCAAACTGAAGAGAAATTGAACTTACCTCAAGTTAAATATTAAGAACACAGATGGACGCATCCTAAGAATTAATCAGACTTTACCACCTCCCAGGTGACTCTTGCTTCCTTTTCAAAAGCCAGATTTGAATTTCAGGCTTACCTTCCTGTACACTGTCATCTTAAATGAACAGCATCTGGAAGCAGACAAACAGGTAAACAAACAAGCCAACAGTAATTCTTGGAGCTTTTCGGAAGCAATGTCATCTCCAGCCCCTCAGAATGCAGGGGCTGCACACTTAACTTTGACATCACCACTGCTTTTTTATTTTTTTCCGATCCTGATTGCCCACCCCTCCCCTCCTTCCCCTGCCTTCCATGTGTCTATTACCCTCAGGCTCTGACCTTTGGCAGACTGAGCACCAAGTCCTGTTATTTAGAGTGAAGAAACACTAGCAGTCAGGAGGAACAATGTAGTTCAAGCCAGATAAAATAAATCTCTCATTTCCTGTCAAGGGACTGCGCCAAAAGCAATGATGAGAGACAGGGGGCAAACCGCACAACCTGAAATACAGACACTGGGGATCTTTGCGACCACAAGCCTGCCTCAAACGCTGACAACAAAACCCCAAACAGCCCAGCGACAGCAGACACATAATAGCTATGGAATTAGCGTAAACACACAGGGCACTGGTGTAGTGCCCTGGCGGTCCCCACAGTGAGCTTGAAATGCCAGGAGACAGACTCCTATGAAAAGTCTCCAACCTGTGAAGGAATCCCCTGGATGGCGTGAAGGAGCTCGTAAACCTGATGACGCTGCCTTTGAAGTGGAAACATAGACACAGATTCTGCCTGATGTGTGCGCTACCCCAACCATCGTAGGGAGGGCTTCCACACGCATTTCAGAAGTCGGTGGTGATAATCGTTTCTCACCATTGTTGAAGAAGCTGACAGGTCATGTGATGAGCAGTCACCAAGGAAGAAGTGCCCGCTGTCCACAGATGTTGGTGGAAGAGGTTTTAATCCTTAAGTCAGTGTCTGTGGGGCAGCATGGATCCTCAGACTGTAAGTGAGGAGTCTAAGGGAGCTCACCCAAGGTGTAGGCTTACCAGAGAGCGATGCCAGGTAGGCAGCTATACTGCCCACGCCTTCATAAGTAGATCCTACTGTGTGCATGGCATACTGTGTGCTATGTCACTATAGCCACATATTAGATTCTTGATGCTAGCCTCTGCTCATATATTCATTGTATGTATGTATGCATGTATTTTTTTTCTAGAGGAGCAGAAAATCCAGAATCAATATATAACTAGCTTTACAATGCTACGTTCTTTCCAATATTTTAGCTTCCGTCTATCCTCTTTCAAGATGGTAATAGTGTCTCATCTTCTAGCAGGTGACCATTCTTGCCTTTTTGCTAAGTGCTGGGTCCCTCGCTGGTAGATAACATGACTTCATGACTGGCATGCAGTCCTCCCAAATGCATTTTACATTCAGTTTGAAACCAAGTCCTTTGAGCAAAACTTCAGACCAGTATCAGTTCAAGTTTAGAAATCACAATGGATTTTTCTTTTCTTTTTTTTTTTTTTGGATTTTGAAGACAGGGTTTCTCTGTAGCTTTTTGGTTGCTGTCCTGGAACTAGCTCTTGTAGGATTTTTCTTTTCTTTTTCCAGTTTCCTTGGATGGGTGGTGTTACTATTGTTCGTACAAGCCACACCCACTCCCTCCCCCGTCGGCTGAGGCAGGCTGATCTTCAGCTTCCGGCCTGAGCTTGCTTTCTTTTCAGTCTTCCTCTTGGAGAGGCAGCTTCGCTTCTGCCTCTCTCCCCACTTCTCCGCTCCCCCCTTTCTCTCTCTCTGTCCTCTTCCCCCCTTCCCCCCGTCCCCCCCCTCCATCTCCTCTGCACCTTCCGGGGACTCACTGTCATAGGGACCAGCTCAGCGCCGCATGGCTGGGTCCTGCCCAGGGCTGGCGGCTCCCCCCTTCAGGGAACCGCTGCTCGGGACCAGGCACCGGACCGCCGCGAGCTGCTCGGGACCCGCAGGTAAATCATAACAGGTGGGGTGATATATGTGAGTGTATGCATGTTTTCCACATATGTGGGCAGACCTACATACACATGTCTGTACATATATGTGGAAGTCGGTTGATGTGGGGAATCATCCTCCATCAATTCCTGCACCTTATTCGTTAAGGCAGAATCTCTCAGTCAAACCCAGAGGTATGGAGTGGATAGAAAGATGTGGCAACTATTGTAAGTTACCTGCTCTTCCAGAGGATCAGAGGTCTCTTCGAGTTTGAATCCTAGCTCCCATATGAAACAGCTCCCAACCTCTCAGAACTGTAGCTCCATGGGATCTGCTGCAATTTTCTGATCTTTATGAATTTCATATGCACACACCCCATATAGATACACGTATATGTTCCTGTAGATGCCTACATGAAACCAATCAATCCTTCAACCAAGAAATAACACTGAAAAGTAAATCGTGGCTCCCTAATATGTCACGTCTTGCTTCCCAGTTTACTCTGGGGATCTCTGGCCTCAACATAAATACCTCTTACCAAGGTAGGGGCGTGAGAATTTTAGAAATATAGTAAAGAATATGAAGACACATACAAAATAACAAGACAGAAACTATAGAAAGTATCCGGAGGGCATTCCAGTGACTGAAATCCTGAAACCCACCCCCATTTAATTTTCCACAGCTTTTAGACCCCGTAAAGGGATTTGGGGGTGGGGAGAAGGTAACAAAAGACTTTATTAACATGAAAGAGAGGATAACTCACACAGTCAATTGCTTTAGCACTCTGAGACATCAAATCATTAGCATCCTGTTGTCTAGGTAGGGAAGCTGCTCTAGGTCCTCTATCCTGGGGGCCGCCCTTCCCCAGGTGATCTCATAGTTACTGGAGCAGGAGCAGTAGTACATTTGCATATTCTGACCACCTGTCAGGATGGCATGGAGGCTGGTCAATCTCCAAACTCCCTGACCCTCAGACAAAGAGGAAATGAGCCTGTGTTTCTCGGACTCCACAGTGACTCCACCTTTCAAAGCTAGAATGATGGGCCATCATGCCTTCCTAATATTTCCATGTGTCTTGGTGATCCAAACTCCGTGGCAATTGCTTTCACTGTTGAGCCATGTCCCAACCCAAGCGAGGGCTTATCCATCTAACAGTCTAGAACGCTACATAATTTTTGAATCAAGCATTTAGCCGTATCTCATGGTGAGAGAAACACTCTTAAGGACTGTGTTCACGATGGTGTTCTTAATGCTGTAAGAAAACAGACGGATGTACATGAGAAAAGCATGATTTCCCTGAAGAACGAGCCTCAAAGCAGAGAAAAACCTTCACTTATAGACTTCATGGAACAACCTTCCCCTTCCTGCACTGCAACCATGATAATATTTTGATCCCATACAGATATCCATACTGTGGTTACACCCAACATGTTCTGATTGAGTCTGTTAGCTGCAAAGGTATTGTAGCATCCTTACCTGCTCCCCCAGGCTCCTGACAGGAGGAGTTATACTCTCTATCCAGGTGTTCCCGCCTTTGTAGAACCTGCTGTATGGAAACACTCAATGTATTATTGCCATGTGAATCAGTGAACAGGCTTTGTAAACATGGATAAATCAAAGACGTGCACGCCCCAGTTCATTTATGTAATTTTACCCAAATTGTGCATTATTTAAGGGAGTTGATGACTTTCATAAATAACCAAAATGGCAACATTGTTGCATATGTTGTTTGAGTGTTTGCTGTACATAAAACCGTCCTTCAGGGCTGAGGAGGTACTGTCTAATTTACCCCACATCTATTCAGTAAGCACATGCTACTTCAAATTGATGAAGAATATACTTTGTTTTAAGGTTAAATTGAGACTAATTAATTATAAATGATAAATCATTTATTTTAGGTTTTGTACAAGTAAAATTTCATCTAGAATTTAAAAATTATTCCCCTTTCTCTGAAATAATATATAGTTCAATAACAATAAACTGAGTTTCAATGGGTAGCTATGGGTCTCATTTTAATTTAGGTGAATAATTCCTTTTGTTTTTCCACATCCACAAAGAAGCCAACTGGTATAGATAATGGAGCATTTAGTTTGGGAAATGTACAAGAAAGAGAACATAGGGAGATATGGTATTCAGTGTTTGCATACTATCCCAAAACACCTGAGATGATCAACTTTTAAAAAAAAAAAAACCAAAGTGTTGGGCTCTGGGGAGGTGGCTCAGTGGTTAAGATCCTGACTATTCTTCCAGACGACCTGGATTCCATCCCCATCACCCACATTAGGTCCCTCACAATGGCCTGTCCCTCTAGTGCCTGCTGCCCCATGATGTCCTGTGGTCTTTGTGGGCACCTTCACATATGGGGCACACATTCACGCAGACAGCCACACAGCCACAGAAAGAAGTATACCAGATGAAGGTGCATTTGGGTGCTGCTGTTGCAGGTTTTGGTCTGCAGTGAGGTGGTACCTTGCTTCTGGGCCTGTGGCAGAGTGCTTTAATGTGGTGGGAACTTTGATGACCAGAGCCATCCATGGCCTGGAAGCTGAGA
Source organism: Microtus ochrogaster (assembly GCF_000317375.1). Taxonomy (NCBI): domain Eukaryota; kingdom Metazoa; phylum Chordata; class Mammalia; order Rodentia; family Cricetidae; genus Microtus; species Microtus ochrogaster. The sequence goes on along the minus strand of NW_004949097.1, from coordinate 10,720,971 downwards.
AGCAAGGAAATGCAAGAAGAGAGACTGGGTCTTAAAATGTTATGAAGGACTGTCCCAAAAGACCCAACTTCTTCCATCAGACACCACCTGAAACACTCTGAGCTGGGAACAAAGCTATTAAGACCCAGGTGTTTAGGGCACCTTTAAGACTCAAATACTGCCTTTGGCTGCAGACACATGGCTGCACATCACACTTTATCAGCTAGGGAGACACTCTTCCCCTGGAGCAAGCCCTGCTGAAGAGCTTGGGCTTGTGTGTGGAACACACAGCCCTTTCCTGCTTCAGTCTGAATTATAACAAAGTTTGGTTCCACGGGCACCTATGTTTTCATGTCTTTAACCACATTTCTGATCCGGCCTGCGCAAAATATAAAACAGTTCAATAAAAAGATTAACTCAGACAAAGAGATATTTTGTTTTCCCAATGTCCCCTGTGGCTGGTACACGTCAGCCATAGGTTTATATATCAGGCTTACACAGAACACAAAATGTTTATACCAAAGGAACAGTGACTCAGATCTTCTCTTGTGCTAGGGTCCCCCGTGCCCACGCACACTCGCTGTCTGATGTCTGCTCTTGTGCTGGGGTCCCCCGTGCCCCCACACACTCGCTGCCTGATGTATGCTCTTGGACTTCTTCCTTCCAGTATTTATCGACCTTCTTAACTCTTCGCTCTGTCTTCTGTTGACAGAAAATGGGACTTTTGCTTAATTTAACTCAGGATGTTTCCTTTAAACAAAAACAATTGCTTCCTTTCGACAGGAAATTTATGAACCAGAAAGTCTTCAGAAACAATTGCACTCTTTAGGTAGCCGGCAGTACAATGTGAACCCTGAGATCCATTCACGCCCTGATGGGAACAATATTGGTTACTTTTACATCTCTCAGCCCTGGGCTGTCTGTTCCTGAAGCCACTGCTAGCACTCACAATAGGAATGAAACTTTGGCAAATGCCTTGCAGCCCATCATTTGAAATTACTTGGGGGATAAGTATCTGTGTGTGGGCATAAGCACTTGAGTGCTGTGCTTTAGATGCCAGAGGAGAAAATCCAAGTCCCTTAAGCTGGAATTACAGGTAGTTGGGAGTTGCCGGATGTGGATACTGGGAACTGAATTTGTCCTCTGGAGGAGGAGGTGTTATTAACCACCATGCCCTGCCTCAGCCCATGGACAGTGTGTTGCTTCAGAACCACGTCTGTGGAAGGTTTTATGTACTATACAGAAACAGAAATGGAAATCACCTAATAGTGAGGACCCACAAACACTGCTGGCATCTTGTGGTGGCTTGGATGAAGGATAGTCTGTTTGGATCAGAGATGTAAATCAAATCTATATGCATGTTAGTGGACTATTTATTGTCCTTCATTTTCTGACTGGGGAAGCAGCCAATGGCATTAAATATCCAATGCCATGAACACAGCTAAAGGGAAGTTCTGTGTACAGGACACATAACTAACCTGTGGAATTCACACTGCTCTTGCTGAAGAAAATGGCCCAGCACTTGGACTTTTTAAAATAGACATTATTTTTTTATGAATATGGAAGGTAGTAAATAATTTTATCTATAGAAACTTGACAATATGCCAGTCAGATCAGAAGCTTGAAATATTCCACATGTTCTCAGATGAGCATAGCATGCTTATGACATGATTGTGATTGTGCCCCAGCTCTACTGTTCACGACAGATTTTACATGAGGATAAATATCGCGTGACTTATCAGTTTAAGTGTTTCATTGCTGTGCTATCAATAGGATCATGTAGAAGTGGTTATTTGTAGCGTGCTGACATCCATGTCCATATAGGAAAACCAACAAGTGCACCATAGCCTCCAAAAATTTGTATTGTGTACACCTGTGTCCCATGTAAGCATTTGGTCCTTAACGGCTGTAATAAAAATATTACGCATATCAAATTATATACTAAATTTTCTATGCTGCATTTTCATCATGTTTATAGATGTATTATGTACAAATTTTATATAACATGTATATAATTTTAAAATGAGCCAAGCGATGGTGGCTTTTTAATTCCAGCGCTCAGAAGGCAGAGGCCGGCGAGCTCTGAGTTCGAGGCCAGCCTGGTCTACAGAGTGAGTTCCAGGACAGCCAGGGTTACACAGAGAAACTGTGACTTGAAAACGGAGAAAAACATGAACAAAGGTTAAAGGAGGTGTTGAGTACACACTTCAGACTGTGTTTGCATAAAAGATTTCAAGAAGGTCTTCTGCTGTCTAGATTCGAGCCTGTGTAAAAGACGCAACTATTATCGGGCATCTAGTGCTTACTTTTTAAATGGAGCTTAAGACAATAGTTTAAAATGGTCATTGGTTTGTGCAGTTTATAAAACAACTCTACCCTGCTCCATGTGCTAGCTTTTGTCCAGGAACATTCTGAAAATTAGGGGTGCCAGCGTTGGAGAGTTTCTGGTCGTTTATCTAGAGACTGGTGTGTGTGTTCCAGCATGTCCCTTAGTCTTCATGCATGCTTCATGCGTGCTTCAGGCATGCTTCTGGATGTTTCTTGAGCAGATACCGTGTTTTCACGTCTCACCTTCGGTTACACAAGTGTCTCAGGATACTGTGCTTGTGCTTGGGCCCCATTTCTCAAGCCCTTAACTAACACCTCTCCTGACTTCTCTCCGGCCTCTTGCCTGTGATATCACTATTAAGCAATTATATGAAGGTTATAATTTTGATATCTTCCTCTTAAAGCAAAGTTTAAAGGCAGAGGGAGTAAAATATGTAAGCACCTAAGATTGACATAGTTCCTGTATCACGTGTCTGGTGAGGTCCGTGAGATTCATACACCTGTAGGGGGAAGATGACAGAGAAGCATCCCCTGCCACCCACCTTGGCCATCCTAGATGCTCTTAGGGGTTCTTAAGTCGGGGTACCTGTGTGGAAGGCAGAAGTGGTTTATTTGAGGGTTCATGAAAAACCTTGGTGTTCATACATACGAGTCGCTTTTTAAAACCCACATATAAATAGTTAAAGTCCTTAGGAATCACTCTATTAAAGCAAGTCCTGACTGGAATTGACTAATCTGTCCTTCGTGACAGTTTTCCTGAGTCAGTATTTTCTCGTTAAGGAATAATAATAGTGTATTCTGGTGCTTGATAAGGGGACATATTCTTGAACTTAGTGCTTTATTTTAGTTAGTGCCTGAATTTCTATAAAGTTTTCATTTCTTAGAAACGAATGATTTCAAACAGGGCAAATAAAGGATGCTCTGGGTTGTTGCTTGTTTTGTTTCTAGAACAAGGTCTTTTTATGTAGCCCATGTTACGGGAACTCACAGTCTTCCTGTCTGTGCCTTCTGAGGCTTGAGATGACCAGCGTGGACCACACCGGGTTACTCATCTTCGATAAGATGCTCAAGAAAAATTTCATATGAATTAATTTAAATGAAAAATCGAGCCATTTCCTTTTGTAAAGAGCATAAAATACTCATATAATTTATGAGTAGCCAACAATGATATACAATCATTATAATTTATTTAAACCATGTGGCAAATATTGGGAGCATTTGTAAGTTTTATTTTTATGATCTCTTTAGTTTATTAGAGGCCATTTAGTTAGAAAGTCGAGGTTCAAGGGTAGCAGTCGGACATCACCAAGGGTTTCTTCAACTTTAATTTTGATTATTTTTTTAAATTAATTTTGTAAGAGGATATCTTTACAAGCTTCTTGGTTTTCTATTTGCTGTTCCTTTGGATATGGTTCAAAACCCACCCTTCATCACGTCTGACACGTGTATTAACTTTTCAAATACACGGCGGGGTAGTTGTGCGCTGCATTGCTGAGGAATCAACATGACATGGTTGAACGTGGGTAGTGAAGGTGATGGACCTGCATGGGCTCACTGGCAGGATTTAGGATTTTATTATTCATTTTTAATTAAAATGGAATTACATCATTAGCCCCATTACCTTTCCTCCTTTGAGGAACTCTCAGGACCTCTTCCTCTGACTGTTAGGCCCCTTCCCCCAACCCTCAGATAGAGAGCCTTTTATTTTTTTTAATATTATTGTAACATAACTATGTATACATATTCACAAATATATAATATATAATGATTATCACAACATTTTAATATATAATACAACCTGAGGTGCTGAGTCTTTTGTTGCTGTTTGTGCATATATGGATTCAGTTCTTCTCCCAGCACCCACAAGGCAGCTCACAACTGTCTATAACCCCAGCTCTGAGGGGATCTGACATCCCCTTCTGGCCTCCACAGGTAATGCATACATACGGTGCATAGACATCCATTGAGGCAAAACACCCATATACATAAAATAAAGATAAATATGCTTTTAAAATCAATCCATATAGTTCGTACATATAATAAGCTGCCAGTTAGCACTGGTGGGAAGTGTTTAATTCCGTTCTAGACCAGCAGATGAAGTTCCTGCAGACGCAAGCACTCCAGGGGGCCAACAGATATTTGATAAGTTCCCCCACTTCATGAATGGCAATGGTTTGATTCAGTTGCAATATCTTAGAGAATTTTTTTTTAAAATTCTGTGTCCTCATAGTGTTGCTGCTGTTAAGAGGTATTGGGCGCTTGCAAAGGGTGAGATATGAACATTTACATGCAATAAAGTTTTATATAGGATTTGTATAAATTTTTAAAATGTTGGGATCATTGCACCAATGTTATACTAAGTAAAACATGCCCTGCCGCATTGAGCTTTACTCTGGGGGTGGATGCTTGCCCATCATTATCAACTGGAGGCTTCCTGTGTTCTTAACAGGCAGGTAAGAATAGTTCCTTTTTATTTTTTTCTCCTTTAAGTTGACAGTAAATTGTTGTACTGTTTTATTTTACGTGTATGTGTGTGTTCCATTTGTGTTTACAGTACTGTTGGAAACCAGGGAGTCGGATCCCCTGGAACTAAAGTTCTACACAGTGAAAAGCTGGGAATTGAACCCCTGAACCATCTCTCTGCAGCCCCCTCCCCTTTCCTTACTGAAGCGTGTTGTAGAGTTTTTCTTCCTCTGGTCAATGAACTCCAGAGTAGCCCCTTGCCTCCCATTCATCTCCCTGTTGGTGTACCTGGCTTCAGTGAGTACTTAGGCCATTAGGACTACACAGTACCCTTTAAGAATTTCAAAGCTGTTTGTTTTGGCTTGTATGAGTCTAGCAGCTGAGAAATTCTTTAGTCATAGGCAGTCTTCCTGAGACACAGGAAAAGCCACCAAGCCATCACTTCCTCTGGGATTTCTGTTTTCTTGGGAGGCTTTATTACTTCTGGGGATACCGAGTGACTCACAGGGCGGCGGGCGGGGGGGCGGGGGGAGCTCATGGTTCCATGATGGCTCGCCTTTCTGTACCTCACTATTTACCCCCAAAACCATGCTTCTATGCCGCCAGGGATCAGGAAAGAACTCTTAAAGCCCTCTTCCTAAGAAAAGTCAGTAGCGAGAACTTACCCAACAAATCTGGGCCATTTTCTCTCATTTTTGAAGCTAGGAATCATAAGAAAAGTCAAGGAGTAAACTGATTTTAAAAGGCAGGGATAATTCAGAGAATGAAAATTATTTAACTTGCTGGTCCAGATAAGACTCCTGGACTGCCTGCATCAAATTGGGTCCCGATGCCATACATCTATACACAGAAACCACGTGTTAGAAATTTGGATAAAAGGGCTGTCTTATTCTTGCTGGATCTCTTAACCTTTAAAAGAAACAACAAAACAAAAAACTATCTCTCCCCCTCCCCCCCGCCAGCAAGACCATACGGAAGTGGAAGGTGCCACTGTGGTAATGGGCCTCAAAAACATGGCCATCTGTGGTTGCATAACCAATTTATTCCACAAAAGAAATATTTTTCCTTAGGTGTATGGTACCCCTCATGCTTGGTCACATGCCACCCACAGGTCTATTGAAGCCCTATTCTCTTGGCCACTGAGAGTGGCAACAGGTGGACCCCCTATCCCTGCTCCCTGAGGCAGCATTGTCTGTTCTGGGATGTCTTAGAGCAGGAGGTGGATTTGTGTTCAGGGTCAACTTGTACAGCCCTGCCCTCAAAGCCTCCTGGAATGGGGCACACGCTTTACTTGATGGAGCCTCCCTGCCTTGGTTTCCAGCAGAATAAAAGATTCGGAGGGTTCTCCTCTCAGCTGCTCATCTCACAGACTCAGGTTAGGGCGATTTCGGCTCATGTCTCATGAGTACGGGTCTGCCATGGGGGAAGCCATGAGAGCTGGTGCCATTGCATCTGCAGTCCTGATGACGCAGAGAAACACAACTCCTTCATTCTGCTCACCCTCGTATGTCCAGTCTGCTCAGGATCCACCCTATAGACTAGGGCCGCCCACAGCCACAGCAGATTTCCCGCCCAGTTAAGCCAGTCCAGAGCTTCTCCTGGGGGATTCCAGATCGCATCAAGCTGACAGTGTAGGCCTCTGCACTCTTTTATCTCTTGCTGTATCCTGTTTCCGAAAGCATGCTTTTCGCTCCCTGCGTGCTGACACGCTAACATGCACTGAATAATTTTCTCACATTTTAAATTTCCAATTCCTCCCTTTACCCTCATCTCTCTGTGTGTATGTGCGTGTGCGCACGTGCACGTGTGTGTTTGTGCTGCGTGTGTATGTTTTCCAAACAAGAGATGGCAGGGAGTTTTCTATGCGTGGCTCACACAGGGATTTATGTATTCAGCTACCAAGTCTGGAACCGTACCTTTGCCACTGTTCCTTGTTTGAAAAGCAAAACAAAACCAACAAAAAATGACTTTAAGCCTTTGCAGTTTTCTTAACAACTTAGAACGATAGCCCTGGGCTAGGGAGATGGTTCAGGAGTTAAATCTGCCGACTCATAAACTGACTCATGATTCCTAAGCATCACAATACAGATGGCATTGTGGGAAAGAAGACGCCATCCCGAATGCTGTTCTCTGACTGACTTCCACATGAATGCCAGGGCATACCTTCCTACACAGATACAACTTGGTGCTACTGAAGCATAGTAGTAACAGAACTTTCTAGAAGAAAACCAGTCTGTTGGGAGAGAATAAGTTAGCATAAATGATCAGATCTGGTCCTATAGAAAGGAACATATGTACGCATGCATGCGATACTGTTTCAATGCAATCTGATATTTAGCTTTTGAAGGAGAGACGCAACAGAGATTTTGAACACTGCAAATCTTTCTAATGAAGCAGGTCATTGTTCCCTCTCGTACATTTGATATTACCCTGCCTCCTTGACCACTGTTCCCCCATGGATAACTGCAGCCTTGAGAAGTTCTAGGTCACTGTGGGGACAAGGTGGCTTGTTTCTTTTCTTGCTCAGCTCTGTTGGCCGGGGCTGGTTCACAGCAAGTCCATACCCTGGTTCCCAGAATTATCGATTCAAATCATGGAGCGCTCCTTTCTAATGGGATTACCACTGGTGCTTGTCCGAGGATGGACTGCGGGACAGTTAGTCTCTGCTCGTCAACCTATCGCTTTGCCGGGACCCACGCTCGCCATCTACGTGTCAGCTCTCTGTGCGTGTATATGCGTTATTTATTTGAATTGTCTTAAGTGCATACTTGAACAGTGTACAGGGGTCAGGGAGAGTTCAAATGTTCGAAAATGGTTTTCCCTCCGCCCGCCTCCTCCCCCATGGCTAAGGCTAACCTATGAAGTGTCCAGAGACAGCCTTGTTCATTTGGATGGCGTGAATGCCCTTCTTGTGAAATACTGTAAATAGCCATTCCTGAGAGGGTGACGTTTTTATAGCTGCTGCATCGATAACACGCCGGTGAAGATAGCATCCTCCTGCTGAGCTTGAGAGAGCTGAGAGGGGCGTGCCTTCATGGGGACATCTGCAAAGATCAGGTCCTTTCCAGTTTAGCAGCATCTACAACTTCTCAGCATCCTTACTCATGGTGTGGATGGCTTATTACTTTGCTTTTTCACTTCTCCCATTGACTTCCTGAAATATTGGGATGGAGCTGTGTTCATGCTTTGTCCCTGACTTGATTGTTTAGAGAAACCAAGTTTGAATCACATTGAGAAGCTGTCTGTTCTGCCTGGGAAGAAGGAACCATAGGGACCAGGACCTGCAGATTGATCTTGGCTAGGCTCAGTCTGCAGGTTGCTCCTACTGTATCTGTATATGGCTTATTACCCTGCCCAGTAAAGATGTAGAATCCCCATCTACAGATGGTTTGTGGGGCTGGAGAGGTGGCTCAGCTGTTAAGAGCACTTACAGCTCTTGCACAGAGCATGGTTTCTGTCCCCAACACTGACAGGCAGCCCACAACTGCCTGTAACTCCAGTTCCTGGAGACCCAACATCCTCACACAGACGTACATGGAGGCAAAACACCAATGCACGCTAAAAAAACGATTCTTTGTGGAAATCCCAGGAACTGTGAAAATCCTTTTTTTACAATATCTTGTCAGATTTAGTAGAGGTCTCTGGGAATGCCACCAGCTGTTCTGTATGTGAAGTGGAAGAACCTCCTGACAATAACTACAGATTGTTCATAAACAAACACCTCCCGAAGCCTGAGAGCTCATGGTCAATAACTGACTTGCCTCAACTACCATCTTTAATAAAACTAATTTCTCATGCATATGTGAATAAATTTAAATTTTAATAGTGGGATGACATCACTATAGATAATCTGTGTTGCAACTAACTTGTGCTGAGTTTGGAATTATACTGACATTCTGAAACAGATAACTCTCCTATTTTTATTTTAAGTGTTTGAGAGTTTGCCTGCATGTATGTAAGAACACCACATGTGTGTCCAGTACATGAGGAGGCCAGAAGAGGGTGTCCCATGTGCCGGAGCTGGAGTTACAAACGGCTAAGCGCTTCCATGTGGGCACTGGGAGCCAAACCCCGATCCTCCTCAACCACCGAGCAACCTTTCCAGGCCCTCAGTGTTTGAATTTAAAAACAATTCTATGTAATAAACTGTTTTCACAGTGTCCAGGCTATTCCTGACAAAAACTAAAGCAAACAGACAGACAAATTCTCCACCAACATGGGGAAGACGGCTTTAGTTTTCCTTTGGGGCAATTGAGCATTCCTGAGGAGGACGGAGAGGTACCAGGCGGCCACCAGGAGTAGAAACAAACATTCTGCTTCTCAGGACACAGCTTCTGCAGCCTGAGGATTTGAGGCCAGGTAGCCAAGCCACTGGCATTTTGTAGTTATCAGGTGGAAGGAATTTGGGACCTACCAATAGAGAGAGAGTTTTGTACATTTTGTGAATATTGTAAATATCTACACCTATTATTTTGCATAGAGTTTAATAAATGCTTTTCAACTTTACATGATGAGAGGGAGGTCCCCTTCCTTTCTCTTCTTAGGGATTCTTCACCCTTGAGTCCTGTTGACACAGGAGTTGTGGTTTATTTCTAACCTAATGTGCTCGCTGCCTCTTATCACTGTTATCTAGTACGTAGGGAGCCCTCACAATTTTTTGAGGTTCGAGGAAAATAAGATCCATGGAAAACAAATGGCTGTGTTTTCAGACAGACACGTAAACGGGATTCGGGAGCCTGAGCCTGAAAGGTCAGGAGACGCTGGGGCTGGGCACTTCTGTTTCATGTGGAGACCCACAGTTAATATGGTTGTTGTCGAAACTTAAAACAGTTGTATTAGCAGCTTGATTGAGAGGGGGAAGAGACCCAGGATAAACAAAAGTATGTGTTTTCAAGACAGCTTAATTGTGTACAGTGTATTTCCTTCCCCAGTGCCCTCCAATCCATCAAATAGAAAAACAGACCAATTTATTGTATTAAAGCATATAAACTGTGAGGAAAGTATAATTCACAGGCCAGCCAGGGGGAGCGGCTGCTGCTGAACAATTCTCCATTGTTCCAAGGCTGTGGCAGAGCTGCCGTTTGCCTGTTGCATTCAATCGTGCAGGGTAAAATGCTCACTTGGAGGCTAGAAGGACTAGCTTACACCTTAAAAGACATCCTTTTCCCTGCAGCGTTTCTGGGAGTCCCGGGGGGGGGGGGCTGGGAAATTTCAGCTTTGTGAAGGGAAAGGGGTCCCCCGTCTGTCCCCCCACCCCAGTCGGCCATCTTCATCCTTTGCTACAGCCCGGAGAAGCTTCCAGGCAGTCAGAGCTAATTGCAGCTCACTCAGGAAAGTCTTCATTAGTGTCGCCACACATGGTCACCAGATGTGTGGCCAGGAGGGACAGCAGGGCGAGGCAGCTAGAGGAGAGCAGCGAGGAGATCCGTTTGAATGCTTCATAAGCCTTCTTTGTTTCCAGGTGTATTGTGTTAGAGACACGGGCGGCTAGGGAGTTGAGAAAGATGAACACCTTCCAGTTCAGTCCCGCTCTGGGCTATGAATGGGATTCTTTGTTCTCTTCAAAGCTTTAAGACTTTTTTTTTTTGGTGACTGTCAATGGGCTAGAGATGTTTCACTTTCTTCATCAGAGAAAATAAAAATGGCCTGTATCTGGGATTGGATGACCCAAAGTTAGAGTCTTAAGACATAGGCTAGGTTTAAAAACATGGGACATGTGGCCTGTAAGAAAGAAGTCTCCTTGGTAAATCATATGCTGTGTAAGCACGAGAACACGAGTTCAAATCCCTATAATCCATGTGGAAGACAGATGCAGAGCCTTGTGCTTGTGTCCCCTGTACTGCAGAGGTGAACACAGGAGAGTCCTGGAGTTTACTAGACAGCAGCCGGCCTGGCCAAAGGGATGGTCTTCTGTTCACTATAGACCTGCCTCAGAAGCAAGGTGGAACAGAATTTAAAACTCTATTTTGTATTCAATCTCTGGTTTGTACAAACGCACACATATACAGACACACACACACAGAGATGCACATATACAGATACACACACACAGACACATAAGACACACACACAGAAATGTACATACAGACACACACACAGAGATGCACACATACAGACACACACACAGAGACACGCACACACACAGACACATATACAGACACACACAGAGAGACGCGCACACACAGACACATATACAGACACACACACAGAAATGTACATACAGACACACACACACAGAGATGCACATATACAGACACACACAGAGAAATGTACATACAGACACACACACAGAGAGACGCACATATACAGATACACACACAGACACATAAGACACACACACAGAAATGCACATACAGACACACACACACACAGATGCACACATACAGACACACACACAGACACGCACACACACAGACACATACAGACACACACACAGGCACGTGCAGCACACACATACACATACCCACACTTGGTCTGTTTTTATGTTTGTATTTATGTGCTGCGTGTATTTGTGTGAGTGCTCACATTATGCAGGTTCATGTGCATGTCCCTCCTTGGGAAGGGCTGGGATGGTCATCAGGCGTTTCCTGGGCCACTCTCCCTGTTTGATGCAGACGTGGGGTTCTCACGGAGCTCTGAGCTCAACATCTAGACTAGCCCGCCTATTGGACTAGACAGTGTGCTCTGAGGATCCCGTCTCTGCCTCTCACATGCTGGAATTCCAGGTGCGGTGCCCTCTCCACGCAGCCTTTGGGATCTGAATGCCAGTCCTGCTCTTGCACGGCAGGCTCTCTGCTGGCTGAGCCGTCTCCCTCTCTTCACGTACACGGTCTTCAAATCACAGGCATGATTGAAAATAGACGGCTTTTATGATAGCATCTGCGCTTTCCTGTTAGTCATCTGTCTGGCCGCCTCGCCAGACACTGAACGCTCCCCGTACAGGGGCGCTTCTACTCTCAGGAAAGGGTGCTGGCTCTAGGCCCTAATCCCTGGTGCCTAAATAATTCATATTTGTTACATTTTCTGCAGGTTAGGATTTATTACCTACACTCTTGAAAGATTACACAAACACACAATGTTTCTGAAGGTTCCCCGCTGCTGTCTTACATACTCACCTGCCTCGAATTTGCACTGATTATTTCTGAAGGCCCGTGAGGTCCAGCTCTGGGATGAGGCTTCTGATTCTGCAAACGGAGAGCTCTGGTTCTGTAACAAACTTTCACTTCAGTGGCCTCCCGAACTGGATGGCCACGAAAAGCCTGTGAATGGTAGCCATTGTTGCTCATTTGGTATGTGAAGTGATACCTTAAAAAAATCGCTTTGGGACCATCCTGTGAGATTCATTGTACTTTTTAAAAGTTAGATGCAATGCAGCTGGAGTGGTGGCCCAGCAGGTAAGCACTCTGACTACTCTTCTCAGGACCTGTGGTTGGTGTCTGGCACTCTTATGGGAGCTCCCAACCATCGGAACGCCAGTTCTAAGGGATACAATGCCCTCTTCTGGGCTGTGTAGGCACCAGGCATCCTGTTGTGCATAGACAGATATAAAGGTTATGTAGTCTTATTTTAGTATATAATAATATTTACAAGGTAGATCTCACAAGTCTTGAGATCATAATGTGATAAATGGCATGTGAAATCATCAGCTCTACAGTCAAGCGTTCTTGAAGACGTGCGGGAATTTCTCTTGCATTTCCAGGGCAGTTATCTGGAGCCATGCTTTGTGACTCTTATTCCACTCCTTGTGGTAAAATCATGAAGGGACTCAGGAGAGAATTCGACAGTTAGGAATTAGAAAGTTAGGGGGAACGGAATTAAAAAAGACAGAGGGGTAAATGTGGTCACTGTCCATGATGCACTTGAAAGGAATTATCTGAAGCCTGATATGTACATGGAATAGTTATGAAATGAATAATATTGAGCAAAGGATATGTCAATATAATAAGTTATGAGAAGAATAAGGTTTAGCAGAAATAGTGAGATTAATTTCCTACTGTCCTAAAAGATGCAAATTTGTTTTGTTCTGTTTTGGGTTTTAGCATTTTGGAGTCATAGAAGCATTTTAAATTTGGACAAGCTCCTTGACAATCTTATACATGTGTTCATCCTCAATTTTATTGTGAGTGTTCATCTGTGCATGTGTATAGGCAGCTTTGTGTGTGTACCCATGATGGGTGTGTTTGTACACGTGTGTATATGTGCCTGTGGAGCCTGAAGGCCCCATCTAGTATCGTCTCAACCACCCTTTATCTTAATTTTTGAGTCAGGCATACTCACTGAACCTGACACTCAAGGCCTCTCCCAGACTGGCGAGCCAATGAGCCCTGGGATCCTCTTGCTGGGACTGCAGGCTGGGATAGTTATGTGGGTGGTGGGAGGGAACTTATATCTTCCTGCTAGTGTAGCAAGGATTTTCGTGACTGAGCCATCACCTTGGATTTTAATATGATTTAGGACCTCTTGAAACTTAGCTTCCAGCTTGTAAATCTCAACTTGGATCCTTCTAATGTTAAAAATGAAAGTTAGGAAAGCTCAAACATTAAAAGTAAAGGCTGTGTGACCTACCGTATCAGTTCCCTAAAACTGGCACAAGAGAAAGGAGTGGGGACGAGGTCCTTGAAGAAGAAATGTGCTCACTTCTACGTGGTGCTGTGACCGTTACACATCTGTTCTGGTCGCTCAGTCGTAAGATGCTCCCAGCCAGGAAATCTTTCCTAACCTTATCTGGATAGATTTATAGCTTTATCCACCTAGTACTCTTTGTCTCAGTCTGGGTGAATCAGTGAGTGAAGAGTTCTTTTTAATGTTGTGGAGAAGGAGCTACCACTGGGAAGTACAATAAATTAATTCTCCACACGGACGTCACTGTGGAGATTTCACCAACACTGTGGTTTGTATGGTTGAGCACTTAAAATAGACTTATTTCTAAGTGTTTAGTACATCAAATACTTACCGTGGCAAGAACCTAGGGGCCAAACTCGCTGACTTCCTTGTATGTTAAATGGCGTGCGGTGTCCGTATTTTCAGTAACCGTGTCATTTTGCTGGCATTTCAAAAATGTACTTTCGATCAATTTTTCCAGGTTGACAATAATGTGCGATGGAGATAGTATGGACAATGACATCATCTTCCACCGAGATGTGTGTGTCACTTCTGTGTCGGCTGTCCTTTCTGTTAAAAAGTCAAAGCAACATTAAGCCCAGAGTTGTTTGTATGGAGCTCTGATGGCAACTTCCTGTTCTTTCGCCTTCACTGGGTTCCTGGGATCGCGTGGTGCCAGTCTGTGCAATCAGAGGCTTCACCCTCTAAGCCATCTCATTGGTCCCTGGCAGTCCTTTTATATTCCTGGATTCTACCTTTCATTAATCCACCCATTTTGAGTTTATCTTTGAAGATGGTGTCACAGGCTTTCTTGGACCACCAGCCTCCATGACATGGAGACTTATTATTAATTATGAATGCTGGGCCTTGGCTTAGTTTCTAACTAGCTTCTTTTCCTTAAATTAACCCATTTCTATGAGTGTACGTGCTGCCCTGAGGCTCATTTACCTCATCTAAGCACTGTTCATCCTGCTTCCCAACATCCTCTCTGTTTGTCTGGGCTCTGGCTGGCTGGCTCTTCTTTTCTCTCTACCCACCAACCCCGCCAATCCATTTTCTGCCAACTATTGGCTGTTTGGCTGATTATTAGACCAATCAGGTGCCTTAGGCAGCCCAGGTGAAATAGCAACACTCTTTACATAGATAAACAGATATTCTATTCCACAAATGGTGTAGGGTAAGGGGAGTTTTATTCTTCTGCGTGTGCCAGCTCATTCTTTCAGCTCCAGCAGTGCTTAGCATGCATCCTAGGCACTTTGTTAAAGATGTTTTGCCCGTAAGATACCCAGCACAGTGCAGTGAGGTCCAGGCTGGGCTTGCCTAGCTTCATCCTGTCTGGTCCTTTGCTCTGTACTTGGTTTTATGTCACCCTCGTGGTCTTTGGTTGTGATGGTTTTCTGGTGTGGTTGATGATCTACTGTGGTATCCCCTGGTTCTCGTATGAGTGAAGACAGACTGTGGTGTCCCTTGTTATCTGATGTGACTGAGGACAGACTTCTGTGTTCCCCGGTTAGCTGGTGTGAGTGAGGACAGACTTCTGTGTTCCCTGGTTAGCTGGTGTGAGTGAGGACAGACTCTGGTGTCCCTGGTTAGCTGGTGTGCCTGAGGACAGACTGTGGTGTCCCTGGTTACCTGGTGTGACTGGGGACAGAACATGATGCCCCTTCTTCCCTAGGCTGCTATGTCTATTTAGGGTGAGAGAATGTGTTTGACAAGGACTACTAGGCAGTACCATTCTTTGTGGTTGACAGAGCTGGAAGACCCTGGATACAAAGAGTACTCAGTTCGCCTGACACCTCCCATATCTGACCGAGTCCATGACTTTGTGTCTCAAGACAGTGCAGGTGACATCACATCAACCTCATGGGGATGTAATGAGAATAAAATGAGCTGTTAATGATGAATGATAGCCAGGCCTTAAGTCTATGAAGGTCTGCCTAGAGTCAGTAAATCAAAGTTACCAACATTTCTCAACTATTTAATTAAATAGAGTTAGCCAACACTACTAAAACAAAATATTCACAACTGATTGTTTTCTTTCCCAGGACTCAAGAGGTAGAGGCATGTAGATCTCTGAGTTTGAGGCTAGCCTGGTCTACAGAGAAAGTCCAGGACAACCAAGTATATACAGAGAAAGCCCATCTTGAAAACAAAACAAAACAACATTCTCAAATTTGTGTATATTGAATTCTAAGATCACTCTTCATTTTCTTCTTTATTTGAGACTTTTAAGATGTATAGGAGCTTTAAAATGGAACATTAGAAGAAAGCGATGAACATCTAAAAACACAATTGTAGTTACCTCAACATAACTCAAGAGGTATGCACTAATAAGGCAAAACTGTGTTCAAATGCAGTTTTATTTAATGAAAAAAGTATTGGAGGATCCTTGGCTCTGAATAAATATTTCATTAAGTTACACTTAAATGTGTTATGAAGCCGATGAGGCTTTATGTTGGTTTTAAAGGAATTATGATCAGTCTGTGAGCATTATAATCAATAATAAACAGCATAAATCTTCAATTAAGAATGCCAGCCTTCTGCAGGGAGAAAAAAAAACTTTGATTTTCTCCCCTGTATCTCCCACATATGAGAGCAACTAGACATTATTGCCACTCATGAAAATAAATGTGGTTATTTTTACATATAATTGATTTTGCTTCTATGTAACATGAACTGATGTATAGAACGAGACTAAACATTCTTGGATCTGTGTGGTGTGTCCTTTCTCTTACTTGTTTTAGTAACAAATATCAGACGTATCTGAAACCTGCTGAATACTGTGCAGTAGATTTCTGCTGCTAATTAGTGTGGCTGAAATCGTAATGATGTCATCCGCGGGGACGCATAAATCCATCCTTGTTACAGTGTGACTCAGGCTTTAGTCTGTAGTCATTACGAGTCACGGCTCTCTGGTCTGGGCTCTAGGTGTGATCCAGAAAAAGATGGGAGATTTAGCTCTTACTGTCATGATTTAATATAGCAGATCTCATAGTTATCATTCTGAACTTATCCAGGGCTGTAGCAACTTCTTCGAGTCTGCCTGTTGAGTTTTAAGTCAATCTATTCATTGTTCTGGTAAGTGGTTAGAGGAGAATGCCTCTGCTTGCCCTGTATGGTACAGTCAGTAGGACTTTTTCCTCTGTCCAATTCTTGATTTAGCCTCTGTCTTACCTGTTTGACACATGACTACTTTAAAACTCAGCTCCACCCGTCTTGCTGTAGTGACTAATCCACCCTTATTCAGAGATGCTTGACCCTGGCAGATCTGTGTTCAGTCCTGGGATCCCAGTTGTAGGCAAAGCAGGTAGAGTTCTCGCAGCCTTCAAGGATGGTCACTGTACAGGAAAAGGATGGGCATTTTCTTCTCAGAACAGGGTCTCATGTATCTCAGGCTAGCCCTGAACTCACCATGTAGCTTGAACTTGTGAGCCTCTGGCTTTTAGTTCCTGAGGGAAGTACAGAACTTCCATGAGTACTCTAATTATATTATATTCATATATATTGCACATATACGTTTTTCTCTCATTTGTACATCCTGTATCTTATATAGATACATGGAATCATATATGTACATATGACATGAAAATGGAAAACTGCCCAGGGGAATGAAGGAGATTAATTGGAGAGGCCAAAGGGAAGGGTAAGAAGGCAATATGCTCAAAGTACCTCCTCTACTTGAATGAAAATGTCCTTATCAGATCCAGTACACATACAGTTATGTCAGAAGAAAATGTAAAACGTCAGCCTGTAGACAAGGAGGTGAGAGTCTCAGCAGCTAAGGGAATAACGTCTTGAGGAAGTGGCATTTGTAGAAGGTGTGTACTGATTGTCACTGATCTACTTTATCTTCAGGAAGCATTTTGGTGCACTGGGCGTGGTAGAGTATTTAACTAGAGACATATTTCAGATGTCTGTCGAGAATTCATGCTAGCAAATGGGTTTGTAATTATAATGACATTGAAGTACCTTTTCAGAACCATCTGACTTTAAAGTGAACCTATGAATGAATATTCTTTGTTCTTTTGGTCTCGATTCTAGCCATGTTGGGTGGCCTGGTATGTGTCTGCAATGGCATGATTATACTCACATAGCCGTCCTGTCTCCTGAGTTGGGTGGGTGCTCCATGGCAGGGGGCTGCGGAGACATCTCGGTGCTAAATTAGAAATTCTGGTCAAGTTCAAATCTTGTGAAGAACCAAGCAAGACTTTCCCAGCTGACCCAACACAAGTGGTATTCTCTTTCTCCTCATTCAATATTCACTTATGACCCATGGTTTTCCTAAAGAATCTCTTCTCTCTTGAGATAAGAAAACTTTAATACTCTCTCAGCTTAGGATCTGTCATCTGTGGAAGTCCAGAAAGTCCAGGCTGCTGAGACCATCATCCAGTGTCCATACCATTTCCTTCCGGGAGCAGTAAACAAAGGACCCGGAAGGACAAATTTAGTTTTCTTTTGCCTCCTTCTCCACCAGGTCTCTGGAAACGTCATGGGATATTTTGATTTTTCTTACCATTCTCACAGAACGTGGCTCTGTCGACAGTGGTCGTCCAGAAAGCACCTGTGTTGGCCTTCAGAGTCAAAGGATTTATTAAAGGTAGCTTTCCAGTCTTCTCAAGTATGCGTGTCAGGAAGCCATGTGTTCCTTTCAGAGGTGTGTGTGCTGATGACATGGCTTCTCTTGCTTGTTCCAGGTTAGTGTGCTTGCCCCGGGCGAGAGCCACCCCATTTCCTAGTCCATGTGAGCAGGGGAAAATTGGTTAGCTATAATAAGTATTTCAAGTTCTTTCATAATATCTTATTTCCCAGGAGTTCAGTCCATTTGTTCTTTTATCTTTTGTGTTTTTGTTTTGTTTCATTCTGAGGCACCATGTCTCAGGTATATCACCTGGACTCTGGTTCCCTGTGTGGCTGAGTCTGACCATATATATGATGTGTCTCACCCTAAACCCAGGTTCTGGGATGATAAGCATGTCCCACCATGACTACCTCATGTGAAGCTGGGGACTGGGGAGGGGGTCTGATGTTGCTAGGAAAACACTCTCTGAACTAAGCAAAATTTACACAGACACACATATAATACACATATAATATATACATACATAAATACAAATATACATACACCTATACTTATATACATATACACACATTTGGAAATACACATACATATGCACACATACATACAGACACATACATACATACACATATACATATACACATACACACATATACAAATATAATACACACACACAACTTGTATTTGGTTTTGATTTTGTGACAGTTTATACTATAAAGTTTAGGCTAGCCTTGAACTTCTGATTAGTGATCCCCCTGCCTCTGTTCCTTCAAGGCTGAGAACATAGTGTTCCAACACTTCCAGCTGACATTTTTGAGGTATTATCTCACTATGTAACCTTGGCTAGCACAGACCTTTCCAGAAAAACCAGGCTATTCAAAACTCACAGAAATCTACCTGTCTGTCTCCAAAGTGCTGAGATTAAAGGTGTGGACTACTGTGCCCAGCTACATTTGATGTTGTGACTAATAGAGTCACTTTAATAAAGTGCCATGACATTTTTGAAGAAAATATTTGAAATGATCTCAATTTTTGCCATGTATGAACACCTGGAAAATATAAGTAAAAGTAATAATAGGGTTTGAAATTAATTTTTTCATTTATTTTATAATTTTCAGTAATGTTTCCAAGCTAAATAAGTCAGTAAGTTTAACAGAAAATACATTTTTCTTGTCCCAGTTAGACTCAGTAAACCTCAGTGTATATAGTAATGGTACATATTTTTAAAATCTGGAATTTGGTTAAACTTTCATCCATTTTCTGAAGTTTTTCTTAAATACTCAGATCTAGTAAATACTATATTTCAAAAAAGAAATATAGCTGCTTTAAGAGAAAATTTTGAATAACGCTCCAAGACTGGTCACGGGGCAACTGTCAAAACAAGTGCCCAAGAGTTTGTTTCCTCCTAGTAGCTGCCTGTCGTGTGTGGACACTGTTGTCCCTGAAGCTCCCTGGGCACTGAAACACACGGCTCTAACAGCTTAGGATCCATACTAAGTTGAAAGCCCACTGTTTTTATGTCAGACAGGGAATTTAATTTGGACATGGCCAAACACGCTTTGGGTGTTTCAGAAGGCAAGCGTCATGACTGTCCTTTGGGAATTCATTCAGGCCACACAGTGGCCATGAGCCTGTTAGGAAATCAAGCTGGTTCAGAGCACAAACTTAAGGGACTTTTTTGAGGCGCTGGGCTCTTCCTGGGTGACGAATGCTATCACCCAGTGTGCAGTCAGATAATTCTCACCTTAATTATCTCAAAATGTCTTTCATTAAGGGCTAGCTCTTCCCCTCCCAAGAGAGTCCTCTTCAGCCACACTTCTAGGTGAAGAGAACCGTTGGCTCAGTGATACCCACTGAGTTGTCGCTGCCAATCATATCCGTCTACTGTGCAAAGCATCGTGGCTGGTGCAACGGTGACTGGCTTTCACCATTTTGTAGACTGGAAGTCAAGGTACAGTGACCCCACATTGTGACTGTGTCATGACAATGCCCACCCCCAGAGTTGCATAGGATTCCTTGCTATCTTTTTGGATGACACCAGACTCCCAAACATGGCTTCCACAGTGGCTTCTATGCCCTAAGACCTACACGATCCTCTTGGTACATCTTGAGCTGCTCTCTCCCAGGTCATGTCAGATCTAGGGTACATCTTTCCTCAAAGGTCCACTCTCCACAGGATGCTCAACACCTGAGAGCCTCTCTGCTTTGCGCCAAGTTCAAGTCATGATCTGAGTTTATGCCTAAGAAAAAAAGCATTGCTTCCTCTGGGTAACCCCTACAGCTCCTTTAACGGGTCAATCTTGGATTCAGGTCAGGTCATTTGTTTTTTTTTTTTTTTTTTATGGCATTGTAATCTCAACAAGGCTATGCATCTGTATGGCTGCTCTCTTTCTGTCTCTGGGACTGAATTGTACAGACCGCAATAGCAAGAATGTGGTCATCTTGGAGTCAACCTGGTATCACCAGTGCCTTGCTCTGTGCACCACACATAGTAGGCCCTCAGGAAATACCTGTTTGCACCCGGATACATGGATGACCCTATGGTGTATGTTCCCTGAAGGCGTGAATCGAACACGAGAATACCTGACCAGTCTTTGTAGGATTTCATAAAGTAAATCCCTGCCACAAAGTCAAGAGAATTTGAAGGTGGGCTCTTTTTCCTGTGTTGTATGGAGAGGTCTGAGGCTCAAGTATATAGTTTATCAGTTTGGAAGGTGTAAATCTGACAGTCAGTGCTCCCTGGTATCTGGCTCCCCATTGGTACGTGGCACACCATTACACGCTCCTGTGAGTCACCTCAGACATAAGGAATACTCACAAATACTTATGCTAGTAACTATTCCAGAAGGACAAACAAAATCTTAGAATTGTCACACTGAAATCTCCAGACTGTTTTTTTTTTTGGTGTTGTTCGTTTTGAGGAGCCACTGAAGCGACAGGAATGTCATTTGTGGCACACTAGGCCTCACTGTGGAGGACGAAGTTGTCCTGGTCCTCAGAAGGCACAGTTGGAAGCACCTCAGTGTTGACAAGATGAAGAGGGTTTTCATGTCAGTGAGAGTCCCTACGTTGTCAAAGCATCTACATCTCATCTATTGGGGGGACTCTGTCTTTCCCAGGATGCTTCACTGCTTTGGGCTTGATAAGAGAATAAAGCTTCAAGGTAGAAGAAAATAGAACTTTTTAAGGAGTGGGTAGCTTCTTGTGACCCAGTGATGTTTAGAAGCACGGGCCTCTTTCCCTTCCGTGCAGCGCTTCTCACATAACTGTGTAGGCAACTTTATGTTTTTAAATGAGAAGTCTGGTAGACTTTTCTAGCCTTCATGAACTTCCCTTTCACAGCAGATGGGAACCTCCACCACCAGCCTCTCTTGCTCATCACCTTCCCAACGCTCTGCCTGTCATGTCACCTTGTTGTTTCTCTCTGTCACTGACGGCAAAGACCCTTCGCAGGAGAGGGAGCGACGCCCGTGGCCTTGGTGCCAGCGGTGACCAGCACAGAACAGAATCCAGCAGTTGTTGGGCTGTTTTCTGCAGGGCAGATCGCGTCGTCTTGAGGCCCTGGTAATAATAAAGCTTTTGTCATATTGGCGGGGAAAGAGGAGAAGCAATTGAGAACGGTTTGAGAGGATGACTGTGCGCCTCTCAGGTCTGGCAACAAGAGGAAAACAATGATGGCCCTCAGAGCTACATATGGTCTTCCTTCCGAGGGACTTGATTAAGCAGCTCCGGATGAAATTGAAATCCTGCGATTTGACCTTTGTCTGGCCTGGGAGGGCTACAATTCGCATAACAATTTCCTTTTGTTCTTTGTTTGGAATTATTAATCCAACATGAGCCTCGAATTAATCAGGGGTAGTACGTACTACGTTTCTAATTCACGGCTCCGCTGCCTGTGTCTTTTTTAATTAAGGCCGAATGATAGCAGGCCTTTGCCCTGATTACCACGCTCACTCACCGCACATTGAGGGATGAAGAGGCCGGGCGGGCGGAGGCAGATTACTTCAAGGTTTTACTTAATTGTTTTCTTCCTTTAAATAAAAATTGCTGGCTGAACACTGAGGCCAGGCTGAGAGAGGACCTTCGTGGCTGCTGCTTGGTTTAACTTGGGGGGCAGGGAGAGAAACTCAGGTTAAGATTAGTTCCCTCAATTGTCCAGGCCATAGTTTCATTATTTATTTAAGGACCCCTCATGGGGCCTGGAAGGGTGATGAGTGGTGGGCCCTATCTCAAAGATCTTCTGTATTCTGAAGACGTTGATACAGTCTTTTCATCCTTGATTGGGCAAGTTTTTGTAAGACTTAAGTCATTAGGAAATAATTATGACATTCATGAGTCTAGGATCCAAGAATGCATGCTTATATGTTCTGTTTTGTCCCAAGGGACCTGCTTTCTGAAAGACAGCAACGCAGTCTGGCTTGTCCACCTTGCTCTGAGCATAGGGTGAACTCCAGGGAGCAGACGCCCATGACAGTTGCCAGGAAGAACTTTCTGGTAGAAGTTTTGACCTGCCTCCTCCCTCAACTGCTTCTCATTTTAGGAGGGCTTATGCTGTGGTGTAGATACAGTGATATCCTGTGAAGTCATACCCTGATATACGGAGTCCCTGAGCTTTTCCTTGGAGATACTGGGTGGACCTCATGACCCTTCCACAGTGAACTCCTGAGGATGGATCTTTTCTTGTCCTCAAGTGCCCAGTTAGCTTAGAAAAAGCCGAGTCTTCACTCTGTGTGTAAGTTTAGGCTTGGGCAATGATGGAACAACTCATAACCCTAGTCAGAGCTTTCCTTTCTGAATTTTGGTTCTCAAGATAAATAAATAATAACAAGTACCAAGATGCTGGGGCACGAGAGTTGGAGCATCCTTCTGACTCTTATACTTAGGCATCCAAAGGCCAAGCTTGCTGATTCCTTTGCTTGTTTCCCCGAGTCATCTGGTAGACTTCTAATGAGCGGACAGTAGCTACATTATCCATAGGCTCTAAGGCAGGCAAGCACTTTAGTTCACAATCATTATTATTCTTCAGACAGATCTCCTGCTGTAGTTGTTAGTGTCCTATTATGTTAATCTTTGTTTTGTTTTATTTTTTGAAATTAAAATATAATCGAATCATTTCCCCCTTCCTTTCCCAGGCACCCATCTTGCTCTTAGAGTCATGGCCTCTTTCTCTTTAATTGTGTGTGTATGTGTGTGTGTGCGTGTGTGCGTGCGTGTGTGTGTGTGTGTGTGTGTGTGTGTGCGCGCGTGTATTCATATCTCTAGAAATACAACCTGCCCAGTTCATATAATGTCTCAGTTCATGGCTAACCGTTAGGATAATCAGTCTGGGATTCTTCTCTGAAGGAAACCATCTCTCTCGCTCTCAGTGTTTCTTAGTTGCTTATAGTTCTTTGTCTAGGGTTGAAGCCGATGCGATTTTCCTTTTCTGTATTATCATGACTTTCGGGGTTGTCCCCGTTCAGGTATTTTTAGGCAACCATTTTGATGGAGACTTCATGAGTGTAACTTTCCTGACATTTCTAGGAGGTAAAATCCCATGGTGTACTTTCTGGACCTTTTAGACTCATCTGTGAAGGAGGACTTCCACTGAAGAGAAGTTGATTTCTTGAGGGCACCATGCAGAATGAGCGGTCAAGACACCACAAGTCAGGTTCCAGCTGAGGATGAGATTCTGAACGGAGAGTAGGGGTTCTGCAGGTCAGGTA
Organism: Microtus ochrogaster; assembly: GCF_000317375.1. Classification (NCBI taxonomy): domain Eukaryota; kingdom Metazoa; phylum Chordata; class Mammalia; order Rodentia; family Cricetidae; genus Microtus; species Microtus ochrogaster. The sequence continues at coordinate 10,697,319 of NW_004949097.1, read as the reverse complement.
ACTAGAGGTTGGCTCTCTAGTTAGGTTAGTGCAGGCCTCATTCTCCTTCCCAATGGTGACAAGGTTCTGGGGAGAAAGTGTTGAGGAATATGCCTTTACACTGTGTGAAGAGGTGCCACTGTGATTGGTGCGGTAAAGAGTTGAATGACCATGGCTAGGCAGGAAGAGGTGAGGAGGGACTTCCAGGGACCAAGAGCTCTGGGAGGAAGAAAGGAGTCACCAGCCAGGTGGAGAAGCACAACGTGCAGTGCAGAGGAAAGGCCACCAAGTCATGTGAGAGAATGTAGATTAAAAGATAAGGATTAATTTAAGTTATAAGAATAGTTATGAACAAGCCTAAGTTAAGGCCAAGCTTTTGTAATTAACACTAAGCTTCCCTGCCATTTATTTGGGAATGGGCTGTCAGGATGGAGAGACTCCATATATTAAAGCTTCTTCTTACTCCTGAATGTAGGTTGTCTCATGCTTCCATTGTAGCTGGGAGCTGGAGTCCGACACAGCAGGCACGTTGACTGCTGTAGTTCTTGTCCTTACAGTGTTTTCATTTCTTTGTTGATAGATACATTAATAAGAAAAGAAAAATGTACAAAGCCTCAAACTGGGAAGGGAGTTGCTTTTGAGTTTTCAGTTACATATCGAACCAATGTTTGTGAAGTGGACATGGCCCTTGAGGATGTCCTGTGAAAGAGTAAGGCAGTGCGGGCGGGTGCGGAGAGATCGCAGGGATGCGAGACTGGCTGGCTGCAGCCAGGTGTGTGGGTTTGTGAGATGGAGCTGAGCAACAGAAGATCGGATGAGGGTGGGAGGGGAACGGTGCGACCAAGTCCTGAGTTCATGAGAGCAGAGGGGATCCTTCCCATGATTGCAGAGGAAGCTCCCAGCAGGGATAGAGGCATGTCCTCTGGCTCTGAGGAGATGTTACAAGGAAGGCTGCCTAGGATGTGCATAGATAGGGCAGAAGGGCATCTCTGCAGGAAGTGAGGGCATCTGGAAGCGATGGGGAAGATGCTGGCCAAAAGAAATTAGTGAATAGCTGGTGCTCGCTGTGAAGGGGTGAGAGGAGGGAGAAAGGGCCCTTGAGGCTCTTGGGTGGTGCTGACAGCACGGGTGTGGGTGTGGCAGAGGTCCCTAGTTGTGTTCAGCTGCCCAGGCTGGGTGAGCAGAAGAGACAGATTATGCCTCTGATTTGGGATGGGGCTTCTGGCCAAGATCACAAAGGGCTAGAGAGTCCATGCCCATTGGGTCATTGCTCTGAGCAGCTTCTCAAAGGAAAGGTAAGCTGAGTTATTGACCAAGTGAAAGAGATGGGAACAGGAACCAGGGAAGGCCGCATCGCATCTCCAAGCCAAACGCTCTTTCCAACACTGCACACAGTCATCTCGCAGCTCAACACATTTTGTTATTTCCAACAAGACGATTTTACTGAGTCACCCACTCCGCTGAGTTATAGGATGAGAACATTTCTTGTAAGGATTACATAAAACGCAAAAGGAGCCCGTGTTGGGTGAGGAGATTCCTATTTTACTGTAAATGTCAAATACGTGGAAAATCTAGAAGCAGAAACCCAGTCACTTGTGAGCAAACTCCCTTGGCTTTTAGCAGCAGGTCACAGGCTTTGCTGTCTTTCTCTCCTGGCTTCGATTCTTTTGTTCTTTTCCAATCTTTGGAAAAGGTTGATAGCCCTACACAAGTCAACATGATATGGCCACGTTTCCAAAAGGCCCATGCCAAGCTCTCTGGGGCTGTGATACACCCAGATGGTCCACCCTTTCCCCTGCCTTTCCTCTGCTGCAAACGTTGTTACCAAATACAACAATTTTTCCTCCAAAGTCATTAGAGTCCATTTGGCGCCATCTCTAATCTGTCCCACTTGTTACCTTCTGATTATTGTGTGAGGGGATTGAGTTGTCTTATTGCTAACAGCCAAATGACCAAGGGATTAATGTACTTTCTGTCCCTGGCCAATTGGTTTCTAGTCAGCGGTTATTTATGGGGAAGTCTGGGGCCAGTGGTCCTCAAGTGTGTGCAGCTGTACACTGCATACTCCCGACTCCACAAGCAAATGGAGCCTCACTTCGTCATGTGTGCTTGCATTTCTCCCCCGATTGGCTAGACAGTCTGTTGCCACTTATGAATGAGTCCTCGGAGGCGCAGCCTAGCTTGGGATTCTCTTTTATTATGTGGACTCGATGTTGCAGAAGACACAGTGGTTCCGATTCACGCCATCCGTGGGGGGCTGCCCCTCCTGTCACTGGTGACAAATTGCTCCTGGAGAGCACAGGGTCACATCTTCCCCAATGCATTTCTCTGCCAGGCCACTGTCCCCAGATCAGCTGCTGTTCCAAGGACCCTCGTGGAGAGATCCATGATGGTGTGGCCTTGGCCTTTCTTCCCCCAGCTCTGCTCTTTTGGACATAAGGTAGAGATTACTGCTAATGGTCTGTCATTTCCTAGGAGCCCCTCCCCCTGAGCTGTCTCCCTGTGATTTCTTTTCTGCCCCCATTGAATGGTAGTCTTTGATGTCACACAAGAGAATGCTGTTGGCTAACAGTCTAGAGGCTGCTTCATTTGAGCTAAACACCACACGGGAACAAGTGTGAGCCATCATATTTCATCCCTAGCAGTCCCCCTTTTTTTCGGTGCCTCCCTATTTTTTTTTTTTAATGTCAGAGTTTCATCCTGACAGGAATCAGGAAGATATGTGTGATTAAGAGCAGTAATAATGTGTATTGCATTGTATTGTAAATGACCTGCCCAAGCCTGCTACTTTACTGTCCCGCTGGCATTGGCTCCCCGGCATTTCTGACGACTCGGTATATACAGTGTATTAGCGCAATGGAGATCATTATGTGGCCTGTATTTGAGTCATTTTTATTTAAGATGCCAAACAATAAGCTGTTGATTGGGGGAACAAGAGGCGAACAATACTGTTCTGTGTCATATAATACACCACCATTTTCCAGCTTTGCTTCAGAAGGGCCCTCTCCATTGTTTTGGTATAAAAATGGTTCTTAGGAGGAGGAATATTTTGCTGAGGTATGTCATTATTTTGCAAATTTCTATTATCTCATCATGTTGTCTTCATTGTAAATTGCAGCTAATTAGGAACCTAGTTAGAGCCCCAGCTTTGAGGCTGGCTTTTTTGTGAAAAGAGCCCACCGATTACCGCACTACAAGAGAGGAAGGGGAGAGAAAGAGGAGATTAATCTGGTTACCTAGGCGACACTCGCTTCCATCTGTGAGGAACAATACATTTTTGTTTCCTTGGCTCAGTTCAGATCTGTTTTGTTTAGAGGGGGGAAAGAGAGAGAGAGAGAGAGAAAGAGAGAGAGACAGAGTGAGAGAGAGAGGCCAAAGGAAAGAGAGAAACTAGCTTCTCACAATGCCGCGTTGTGTCTGGCCCAGGCTTGGGGCTTGATTTCCCTGTAAGTTAGAGGTCTCAGGGGAGTGCCAAGATGAAAGAGATAAACTCCCAAGTTCCCAAAGGTCGTGACCTCACCACACAAAGCCAGCAGTTTTACCTCTGAATCCCCTTCCCCCCCTGAAGGACTTAGGGAACAATAGACTGTGGTTCCCAACACCATATAGTTTATGTTAAAAACATGGTACCCTAAATGTGGATTTTAGAAGTTATTTAAAATTTTATACTGAGCAAAATAATTGGTAATTCTAAGAATCTACTTGTGAGTCAAATTTTGCCCAGACAAGTTAATTTAGACTTTCCTACTTTCTTCCTTTTTATATTCAAATGGCTTTCCTGAAGCCGACCCTTTCTGCGTGGTCACATACAGTTTAAGATACGTTGTGACTCTCTAGTCAGTAAGACAAGCCGAAGACTTTGCCTAAGCTTGAGACCCACTGATGATGGCCCAATTCCAGTGGCTTTGGTCACACACGAGAATTTCAGGTCTTTGCAGGATAGCCACTTTCCTTGCCTCAGAGGACAGCCAGTGATGACTCAGGAGAAGAGAGAGACCAGCGGAGAGGCTGAGAAGTCAGGACATTTTCTGGTAAACTGGCCAGATCCCCATCCTGCTTGAGCACAGTGCTTTGGGCTTTGGTATACAGGATGACCCAGGATGAAGGGGAACTCCAAGAGACGGATAAAGAGCCTCTGACACATTCTGATCCCTAGAGGCACTGAGGAAGCCGGGCGGTGTTCTGTCTTGTTTTACCCAATCCTTCCGCACTCTCTCTTAGTGCTCCTCAGCTTTCCCTCCAAACCACACTCCTAACAAAAGGATGCAAACCGCTTTAAAGCCACAAAAGTTCTCAAAAAATGAGGTGTTGCTCATTCCTCTTGAAAAAAAACAATCAGAGTATAGCCCATTTAGCCCAGGCTATCCTTGCATGGTCTGTGTAGATAAGGATGGCCTATGTAGTCCAGGCTACCTTTCAACTTTCTACATAGGATAGATGACCTTGGATTCTTCAGCCTGCTGACTTCTGCTTCCAAGTATTAGGATTACAGGTATACACCACTGCGCATGCCCAGTTCTATGCTGCTATGGGGATTGAGTCCAGGGCTTCCCGCTTGCTGAGCAAGCATTTTAACAACGAGGCTATGTTCCTAGCTTGATGCCCTGCTTCTTCTGCATCTACTCAGCTACCCAGTTCTTGTTTCTTCGTAACATTTTGGCACCAAATAGGACTTTTCAGTGGTCTTAGCAGTTTATAAAAATACCTGCATTATGGAATTCTAATTCATTATAGTATTCATTATATTTTATGGATTAAAAAAACAATAAAATGTTGGCTCAGATCCCAAACTTATGCTCTGAAAATGGCACTTAACACACTGAATTCTTCTCCAACATTACATGGGTTTTCTTCTCAGCCCATGGGTCCCTCATGTGGGGCAAGAGGCAGAGTAATTCAGGGGCACAAACCAGCAGGGAGGGTCCTCTCCTAGGACCCTTTCTTGACATAAAGTAGATGTGGCAAAGCAATGTATTCGTATCACGACTCAAGCAGCTTCCTCAGGCGTGTGAACCAGGGTGATTCCTGGCTGAGTACACATGTGTGTTGCAGAAGCCCCCCTTCTCCAACTGATAAGATACTCTCTTCTCTGTGAATAAACCGATTTAAACATTCTTGGACTGATTTGGCCTTTGAAATCACATGGTCTCGGTGCTTTTTTTTTTTCTTTTTTTTTTAAATGAGAAATCTTGTCATTGACATAGGAAGATGAAGAAGTTGATAAGCTTAACTCGACCCAGGAAAGCCTTCTTTCTAGAAAGGCCTCAGACTCTAAGGGTCACTCACCAAGGGAGCATCAGGGGCCCCTTTCCTCATCTAGAAAGCTCACCAGCCTGCTGCTGTTCTGGGCTAGACTGAGGTCAGGTGGAAGCCCATCTCTGTGTAAGGGCTTTCATTTAGCATACCCGGAGAAGGCAGGGAAATGAAAATACAAAGATTGTTTGCCGTGCACAAAACTGTCCTCTTTCTTGCATGTGGAACAGGTCTTTCACCACAGACTGTGTCAACCTTCTACAACATCGCAGGGCCCCTAGGTTGTCAGTAGACCATAGTTAACCGGCAGTGGGGGTTCTTCAGCCTCTGGCTGGAGGGTGAATCTGGCAGTTTCCTCCTGCGGAAGTGATGACCCCACTCATCATCTCTCGTTCCAACCTTCTGCTTTCTCCCTTTGGAGGCAGGAACTTCTAGTGTTCTGCCGGGATCAGAGTGGATGGTGACGGTGCCATCTGCTGATTTCCCATCCTAAAGCAGCTCTGATTCTTCCTGAGCCTTCTCAGATGGCAGTAAATCCAAAGAAGGAAACAGAAAGCCTAGGTCTCTGGGGGCTCGTTCTGTGGTGAGGGGGTGATCCGTTTGATTTGACAGGATTCAAGGAATGGTTATGAAATACTTTCATTCATCTAAACACTGTCTGTGTTGAATTACTAAATTCAAAAGTGCCTGACTGTCTATTATTTGGTGAATCTCCATGTATTTGCTCATAGGATAAAGAGAAAGTTGTATACGGCTCACAGGAAATGTATTTCTTGGTCATGTACAGTTTGTCAGCTGGGATTTCTCAGTATTTCATTGGTGTTTCTCATCATGGGGGAAAACCCCTAACTGTGGGCTTGGCTTGAGGAGTGACATCGTAGATGTGAGTCTTCCTTCTGTCTGCAATGCACGCCATCATCCAGCTGGCCCTGGCCACTATGGAAGGAAATTGCTTAAGAAAAAAATCTTGGTTTGTACCATTAATAACCCATTTATAAACTAAATTACGATATTCTAGAAAACTTCCCATTCATTTTTTTTATTTCTTGTGATATCTGAGGAAATCCTGTTAGTTTTTAAAAAATAATTATTATAATGTTAAAAGCTCACATAGCATGAAGAGTTAGGGGGTTTGCTAGTTCTAGAAAGCCTGTGAGCATCTTGCTGTTGCATAGAAGTCAAAGTCAGCTTTAGGAGTAGCTGTCCGTTTGCTGGGATCATGTCAGGCAGATCAGTCTAATGTTTGTCACACTTGCTTCACAGTTTAGGATTATCTAGCCATTATCCCATGGCAGTGCCCCTTGCCTCAAGGACGTACAAATGTCCTAATGGTGATTTTACATGTCTGATGTGAAAATGATTTCTTATACTCTAGGAATGTAAAAATGCTTTGCCTTACCAGGACTGCAAATGAGCCCTTTGTGGTCACCAATTCTTTTCCCTTCTCTTATTAGCTCCCTGTTTTCCATGTGCTCTGCCACCCCACCGTGATTAGAACCCCTAATTAAAGTGTAATTCAAAAGTTTCCCTCAATGGGAGGTGGACTGACGTGTGCTCATCCAATGTCAAGCTCCTTACCGATTGAGGTTTATTTGAGTCAAATGGATGTTCAGGAGCGATGGCCATTAACCCGGGCCTCCAGTACTGGAAGGATGCCGTTTCCAGTTAACTGAGGCATGAATCAGCTTGCAGGCAAAGCAGAAGAATGGGCAGCAGAGGAGTTGTTACCACAATGGGGCTGCTCTAGATATGGGCCAGAGCTATCAGCATCTCCAACTACTCTTTGAGACAAAAGCTGTTCAGGAAATATATGGGAACTTTACCCATTCGGGAGACGTAAAAAGGAGAACAGAAGGCAAGAAGCGGCCTACAAAGTCACCACCAGGGACATTTGTATGTATGTGAGGTGGATCTGTGGACATGTCCCTATATGTGTGCCTGTGTGTGTGTGTCCCTGCATGGATGTGATTGCCAGCTTTGTAAATTGACCAGTTTCCATGGGTCTTCTGCAGATAAACCGTCCTGTATGCATGTAGTAGCCCTGTGACATTCCAGACAGTTCTCCAGCTCGAGTACATCGGTGAATTCTGATGCCAGCTTTCTTATTTCCGTTTTTACCAGAAAGTCCATATGATACTTATTCAAACAAGGGACAATGTGACCGGTTACGGCATGGTCAGTGGGACTCACTCCTTTTCCATCTTCAGCAACTGCACATTGACTATTTTAGAATAGTATTCTGATTTCTAAGGCTTGGAAGTTGGGGACAGTCCTCCCTAGCTCATCCTCTAGCGGCCTGTCTTTCTTATAGGGCTAAGGGATGCTACCTTGTCCTTCTTCATGTACTATTTTTCTTACAGAACTCATACATTTTAGAATGTGGTGAAATGTGTCATTGTCAGCTACTTTATTTTCAGACGCCTCCTGTGGTTTGAGAGGGGTTAGCTCACATCTCGCCTGGCCTTTTGCCTTTAGCTACGGGTTCTCAGGCTGGAGTCCTCTCAGGGTCTCACGGGGTGGGTGCAGGAGAGAGATGAAGCAGGGTATCTGGCCTCTCAGTGGGGAGGTGCCTGATGCTGATGCCTTTGGTGAAGCCCGAATGCAGCTGTCTCTTACACAGCACCTGACCTCTTCTTCCTGTGGGAGTTTTTCAGAAGACCCAGGGGAAGGGAGCAAGACTTCTCATGACCGAATCCTGGACATTATGTGACAATATTTCCACCACGTTCTGTTTGCTGTAAAGCCAAGAAGCTGTAGGTCGATCCACCCTTTCCTAGAGGCAAGCCCACGTGGCCTTAGTGCTGTGAGGCACAGGAGGTCAGGGAGCTCTCTCTGCAGACTGGCTGCCAGGCACCCTCTCAAGACTTCCTCTCATGCTAGGATTGGGGAAGCGGTGCTTCAATAAGCTGGCAATTGACCTACAAGAAATAAAAACTCGGAGCTTTTAGAACATACCCTTGAAACCCAGATATTTTAAAGAGGAATTTTCTTCTACTATTATGTTGAAGGGACAGAATACCTGAAAGAAAATAATTTCAGGATGTTACCACTTTGGGTTCCCTCCACTTTGAGCTGAAGCTCAAAAAAATTTTTTTTTGCTCAAATTTACTCTGAGTTCTCCTTGTAGGTTGTCCATTCAAGCGTCCTCAACACTGAATCCCCTGACTGACATAATGAGGCCCTATCTGCTAAACCTGTTGTGTCAAAAATCTTCCTGAAGTGTCTTCATTTACATATTTCTAACATTGTGGAAACAATCATAATAGCCGGTTCTGTCAGGCCCATTGTAGCGGGCTTTCATCCTCTGATTGACAGGGCTAATAATTGATACTATGGGTCTATCTATTAGAGTTCTTGTTTATTTGGCATTATATTCAACAAAACAGGCACCGAAAATCCTTAGAAGTGTTATGGTAAATGTAGCCATCTATTCTTCTCTGCTGTCATCGCCAATGGTTTGGATCAAACTGTCCCTAAATTACTCGACTGGAAAAAGAACATTCTTCCTCTTTTATTTGGGATATTTTCTGATGTCTAGAGTCAGTTCCCCTGTAATCATTTCAGCTTTAGTGAGTGGCAGCTATACTTCAGAATTTCAAAAGAGTTTACACTAAGGAAGATAGGTATTTCTTTTCTTAGCTGTTCCCTCTTCTTGATGGGGAAGACTGCGCGGCCGTTTAGATGCTAAGGAATCCGACGGATAAGAAGATAATTCAGACATACAGGATAGAAAGCCTTTCGGCCCAATTCAAACATCCCTTCAGTTGAGAAATCACGCGGATCAGCTAAGCATTGTGGAGGAAACACATGTTGGTGTTATTTTGATTTTCTTTTTTTTTTTTTTTTTGCACTAGCTGTGCTACAAAAGAATACAACAGATGCATGCTAAAATGTCACCTGCCTGACCATTACAGGTGTTAACAGCCTGAGGGGTGCAGATAACACAGCTCCACAAGGCAGGGCTGCCTCTGCTTACAGGAAAGGCCAGGCCCCTCCTCCAAGAGCAGAACCTGCCCAGCTTCTGAGAGGGGTGCAGACTCCTACTGACTCTGTGAGGAGCAGATTAGGAAATGCACTGTGCTGTGAGCTCCCCCATTCTCTTCGCCTCTCAGTCCTGACCACGGAGTCCTTCACCACACCGTATATGACAAGACTTGTCTCACCATGTTTCTCTGGGAAATCGCCTGTCTTATTATTCTTTCTGTCATATAATCCTGATGAAAAGACGAGGATTCCCTTTAGATCCCTGACAGTGGCCATCGGGTACCCAGTAGGCTTTCCTGTCCACCTACTGGGTCCCGTCCATCAGATGACCTTTCTGTAAGTATTTTCTGAGAAAAATAGAACTTCCAAGTTAGGACTCACAATTTCAACACCTAACAATGGCGGAACGAACACAATAAAGATTCTTTCTAGAACCCACAGGTATGTCTCTTCCTGTGGAGAATCTTACACCTAACAATGGTATAATGAACACAATAAAAATTCTTCTAGAACCCACAGGTATGTCTCTTCCTATGGAGAATTATGCAATCACCACAAAGGACCCTATTACTTCAGATTCCCCCCATCACTATGTATTTCCTGTTAATGAGTACCACAAAAGCCGTCGACATCAGTGGGTCCTTTAAGTCATAAGCTGGATCGGAAATGGTCACCTGTCAATGCAAAACTACTCCAGATGCAGATAAAAGGCTTAGGGGCTTCAACTGTAAGATTTTTCTGGGTTTTTTTTCTTTTGTATATTTTTTTCCACAGGGCGGGGGGATTCTAAAATCTAATATCTAAAAGTCGATGCTTACAAAAGAAGCAATGAAATCAGTTCCCCATTTTGCTCCTGTTTATATTCTCTCTTTTAATAAATGTTCTCAAATGACAGTTTCAAATTGTGTTAGTCGCTGTGATAGTCACATCTCTGGTACAAGTCTTCATTTAACAAGCAGTTACTGAGTTTTTAATGTGTGCTCAGGACTATTCTTGGGCATGCCTGTCAACTAATAATGGATTTTAATGAGCGATAATGAGCAAAACAGCTGAGTGGCACACACCTGTACTCCTGGCATGTAGAAGGGTCTTGACTTTGCCCTCGAAATTATAGAACTTACCAGTAAAACTGTGTGCAGGTGGACTTTATCGTGTGAGATCTGAAGTCACAAATCCTGAGTTCTGTTGATGATGGAGCTGCTAGTTAATTCTGTGTCAACTTGGTGCAAACTGTAATCGTCTGAGATTGCCTCCTTCAGAGTGGCAAGACTGTAGGGCATTCTCTTGATTGATAGTGATGTGGGAAGGCCAAGGCCATTGTGTGGTACCACCCTGGGAGGTGGTCTTTACATGCTTAATGAAGAGACTGAGCAAGCCACGAGAGCAATCCAGGACAGAATTCCTCCATGGCCTTTGCTTCGGTTCCTGCCTCTAGGTTCCTGCCTTGAGTTCCTGTCCTGACTTCCCTGGATGATGGACTGCTACTTAAAGATGACAGAAATCCTTTACTCTCCAGGTTGCCTTTGACCATACTGCTTATCACAGCATAGAAAGCAAGCTAAAACAGTGGTCTAATTAAAATTTTCCATGTCTTGAGACTTTTTTTTGTAACTAGAATCCTTTTAAGAAAAATTTTCTTTGCCGGGCGATGGTGGCGCATGCCTTTAATCCCAGCACTCGGGAGGCAGAGGCAGGCGGATCTCTGTGAGTTCGAGACCAGCCTGGTCTACAGAGCTAGTTCCAGGACAGGCTCCAAAGCCACAGAGAAACCCTGTCTCGAAAAACCAAAAAAAAAAAAAAGAAAAATTTTCTTTTAGTGTATATATTTTTTCTGATTGACTGGTATTAAGATTTTTCCATAGCTGCCTTTAGAACTCTTTGAGTTTGTATATGGAAGGTCAGTAGTGGCCAGTTTTTGCTTCCATTCTTAATCTGAGTTCTTTTGTTTTTTTTTCTTGGTTAGTCTAGCAGTAGGTTTGTCAATTTTATTGATCATTTTGCAGAGCCAACCTTGCTTGCATTGATTTTCTTCTCTCTTGTTTTTCTGTCCTGGTTTACTGACTCCTACTCTAGTCTTTCCTGTTTTTCTGACATCTGTTTGCTTAACTTCACTATTCCTTCCTGTTGTCTCTAATGAAAACTATCGCCATCAAAGTTCAGCACCTTTACAATTTCTCCACCGTGAGTGGTTGCTCTTAGGATTTTTCCCTCAGCACTGCTTCAGCTCTGGCTCATACATATTTTGAATGTAGTTTCCCCTTAGCTCATACTATTTCCTAATTTTCTGTTATTTTTTCCTTGATCAATGGGTTAGTTAGAATTGTGTCCTTATTTCCAATTACTGGTTGACATTTTATATTTCCTCTTACATTTTTTTGATTTCTAATTTAAATTCATTTTGATCAGAAAACACTATTTTTGTATGGATTCAAATCTCAGAAAGTCAGTGAAACTTTTCCCATTTTCTCTCTACCCATATTTTGTTTGATCTGGTGTCCTTCCCTTGATTGCTTTCTGTGTGTTTTTCTTCTGTTCCCCACACATGCACATACAAACATACACACACATGGAGTTACTTTAATAGTGGCCTTGAAGCAAATGTTCAGCATTGTGAGACTGTCAACATATATGTTACCTCATGTTGTTTGTGTGTGAGTTGTGTGTGTGTATGCTAAAACACTGATGATCCACTCTCTTAGCACATTTTTTCTCCTAATGTATTATTAACATTTGACATCCTACTGTATACCAGTTCTCCAAACCCTGCCCATCTTTTGGCTGCTAAGCCTTGCGTATCTTTTACCTACATCTCCCCGGTACTCCTTGGTACACACTACTTTATGTTTCTATGTGTTCACCTTCCTTAGACCATGCACACAATGAGATCATGAGGACCACAAATGCTGTTCTAAGATTTATTGTGTGATACCTGCAATGCCCATGAAGGCCAAAAGAGGAAATTGGATCTTTTGAGCTGGAGTTACAGGTAGTCATTAGCAAGCCAATACAGGCTCTAGGAACCTACTCTCAGGTCTCCTGGAAGAGCAGCAAGCATCCTTACTCAAGGCGCCTTCTCTCTAGTCCCTGCCCATTGAATTTTTAATTAATTGAGAGGAACAAATACCATGAAGCATTCTCTCTCTTTCTCCCTCTCTCTGCAACTAAAAGATTACTAAATTCTACAAAAGTCTTTTAAATTTATTTTTTAAATATGGCAAGAGTTTTACTGATTTATCTAGGCTAACTTTGAAATCACTGTAGCCCTGAAAAGTATTAGACTTTTGATTCTCCTGCCTCAGCTTCCTTGAGCAGCTGGGATTAGAGCCTTGTGCTGCCAGCCCTGGCTGTTTTCCCAGTTTGTTTAGTTATCATTATTTAATTGCCTAATTAATTAATTATATCTTCAAGGTGCTGGGGGCTTGCCCCTTGTTGATTCTCTCTTGTGCACTCATATGAGATGCCAATATCTTGGCTATCATCTACATAATATATTGTATATTTTTAGTTCCTTTATATTAATAGTTATTGAGTTTCTACAGTACATAATTAATGTTTATCATTAAGTTACAGTGGTTTATGGAAGTTTTGCATTTACTCTTATTGTCTCATCTCTACCTTTGGAAGTCCCCATGTGGGCATTGTACGTCATCAGGTGTTTTTCATTTCTATTTCTTTGTTGTGCTTTTCCTCTACTGTTTCTTAAGATGAGCTCTCTCCTAGTCTGTTCTCATAATTTCCCATTTCTCTTATAGTCATTCAAGAATCCTTTAAAACCCCTTCAGTCAAATTTTCATGTCATTTTTATATATTTTCCCAAGTCTAGAAATTTTGTTTGGCTGCTTTCTTTTTATTGTCTGTGTGATAGATTAAACAACCATCTTGTATTATACACTTTTAGTTTCTAAGTGTCCTTGCGGCGATGACTTCAGTGGCTCAGTCTGCTGACTCTGAGATCTAGGGCCTCCCAGAGACAACTTGTGCCAACTTCTTTTCCTTATGTTCCAGTAACAATTTGTGCATCTTTGTATGCCTTGTCAATTTTGTTTGAAAACCGGGCAGTTGGATGATGTATTACTGTAAATCTGGCTTCTGATCTCTTTGCCTCCTTCTCCATCTCGGGAGTTGTTACTACTGGCTGTTTGGTTGTTGTTGATGTTGTTGGCGCTGCTGTTGCTTCTTGTGTACATGACATTCCTCTTCAGTGTGTCACACTGATGTAGCTGTTTCCTTTTGGTTTCAAAATTTTTACTTAATCTTTCATTTGAAAGAACAATCACTATCTAGGGTTCCCTTAACCACCTTGAATGACAGTGTGGGAATGGGTTAGAAGTTATACTTAATGATATTGAACCAATAAGACTTCTGCCTTTTGCTGGGCTTATGTAGCTCAGTGATAGAGCACTCCCTTAGCATGTGTGCAGCCCTGGGTTCAATTCCCAGCATCACAAAAAGCTAATTATTTTATTAATTAAAATTGAAAGACAGTCACAAGACTATTTTTCCAAAGAGTTGATAACAGGTCATACAGTATTCTGTGAGAATTTATAATTGATACATCGCTGAGAGAGGAAGAGAGTAGAGTCTCTTCATTCATTCATTCATCCATTCATTCATTCATTCTCAGTTACTTTGTCATTACTTCTTATATATTTACTGGATATCAAGCAACTTCTGTCTCTGGAAACATAACTGAGAGACAGAAGAATTGTCTTTGTTGTAGAATCCCTCAAACTCAGAAATCCTCCCATGACACTGTGCTGGGAGCAGAGCTGAGGTTACTGAGAATAAAGTTATGATTAAGCCAAGGATCAAAGAAAACCTCTGGGTGAAACATCTGAGTGTGGAGAAGGATGATCTGGTTGAGAGTTTCACAGAAGGAGAAGAGAACACTCATGGTATCTGTGGTGGGGGAAGAAAGCGGCCCCACAGGCAGGAGGAACATTGCATGGGACCATGGGAAGAGTGAGGGGCTACCGCTTAGAATCAGAGCCTGTTGCAGAGATAGAAGGAGGAGACTCAGTGCTTCTCTCCTGAGGACAGCACCAGAAGTTGCTCTTTCTAAGAGGCCATTCCGGTTCCTCTGTGGATGGTACATAGAGCTGGGACATTAATGCCCGAGAAGAGCCCACGGAATGGAGTGCCACTCTAAATCCTGAGCTCCACACTGGAGCCTAGAGCTGGACGGAGATCGTGGTCATAGATGCTCGAGTAGACTGTTTAAGATGAGCTTCCAGTCCGGAATGAGGGACGGTGGTCAGGTATGTCACAGTTTCTGCGTGAGTTGTTCTCTCTGAGCAAGTGCTGAGCTTTGATGATGTTGTTTCAATCCTGGCCAATTTTTCTGTCCCCGACTCTCTCTTCCCCAGGCATCTACTTTCCATCAGCATTTACATTCATGCTATGCCCTGACAGGTATCAAATGTATACGTTTAAGTGTCCCATCCTCTGTTGCATCTACTGTGTGACTAATAAAAAAAATTAATAGACACTAATTGTTGTCAACTTTGCCAAAAGACCCTCACAAATCTTGTTAGTTTTTTAACATTCTGTTCATCTTGGAGCCTCCAATGCATCTCAGCAGGGACTGCTTGGAAGCACCAGGGACCGCTTGGAAGAAAATATTCTTGGCAGCTCTCAGGTCAAACCATAGCCACTTCTCTAAAGACTGACTCTGGAGGTTCTGTAGGCAAAAGATGTATTTTTTGCAATGTTGATTTTTTTGTAACTTTGTGATCCAATTGTTCTCGATATTTTCTCCATCCAACCTTGACCATTTTCAGAATGCAACGGTAGCTTCTCTTTCAAATGTTAGAGCACCAGTCCTTGCACATGGGGGCACATGGACACAACCACATAGCCTCCCCCAGCTTTTCCATATTAGTTTGATGGGAAATTGGTTACTGGACCTAGTAGCCACAATATGAATGCATTAGTCCATGAACAAAGAAACACTTGCTTTTGTTTTAAATTTAGAGGTTTCTTTTTATTTTCTTTTTTTCCCAGAGTGAGTATAGGATACTAAAAAGTTAGTAAAAATTTCCACAGAAATCATTACTGATCTTATATTTCCCTAATACATAAACAGTATAGTCAAAAATCCATGTTTAGATGTAAACTCAAGAACACACACACACACACATCTGGGTAACTCTACTTTCTATACATATGCACACACCTGTTGGGGAGAAATTGGATCATTTGGTTAAATTTACATAGCAAAAGAAATAGTGTATCACACTTACTCCATAGATCATGCTACTTGACTTTTTCCTACTTCTTGTTCTGTGTTTGTGTTTGTGCATGCATGCCCATGTACGTGGGGTCAGGGGTGCCACGGTGCATATGTGGAGGTCAGAGGACACTTGAGGAAGTGGATTCTCTCCTCTTACCATGTGTAAGATGGAGATGGAATTCAGTGTTTTTTTTTAAGAAAGTTATTAATGAAAAGATCTTGTGTGTATATGTGTTTTTGCACATGTACAGTACCTATATGTGTGTGTTTTCATATGTGTGAATGCCTGCCCTTGCCATGACACACATATGGAGAAGGCAGAGCACACCCTTGGTGTCAGTCCTAACCTTCCACCTTGTTTGACAGTGAATCACTTATTGCTTGCCACTGTGTTCCCCAAGCTAGTTAGTCCCTTGAGCTCTGGGAGGTTCTCCCGACCTACCTCCCTACCTTTCATGGGAGCACAGGGATTACAAGCTAGTTAGTCCCTTG
>NW_004949097.1:10678272-10681264 GCF_000317375.1 Microtus ochrogaster | reverse complement strand
CTCCCTACCTTTCATGGGAGCACAGGGATTACAAGCTAGTTAGTCCCTTGAGCTCTGGGAGGTTCTCCCGACCTACCTCCCTACCTTTCATGGGAACACAGGGATCACACATGTGCTAAGATAACACTTTCAGCCTCCCAACATCACTTATGACCTGGCTGAATCCACATGTATCCAAGCAACCCTTCTCTCCATCTCCTGCAAACTGCCTCAAATGTCCCACTCTACTGCACTCTCTCTGGTTTTAACAACAGTTTTATTTTATAATGGAGCCATAAAGAAATCATACACTCATATTAGTGACTGAAGGCTCTTCTTTATTAATTGCTATTTTCCTATTGCTTTCTCCCATACCATCCTCAAATGCATGACTATTTAGATATGAGTATCCCCAGGAGCTAATCCAACCTTTGGCCTCATTAGACATTAATTTCCTCAACCATTCTAAAATACTGAAAGTTAATGCCAGCATCAATGAGTTGCTTAAGCCTGTGCTGTCTCTTCTTGGTCTACTCATGCTCCAAACCTTCTCACAATAACTCAGACTCTCTCCTATACAAACCGACTCTTCCATTATGGCCTGAATCTCCTGTACCCAAAATTACCAATAAGGTGATTACATTTTTATTGCCAGTCTATGTTATTCCCTGAAATACCTAGTTTCCTATTACTTATCTGAGTGGTTGCTATCACTATCCAGACATCTGGTAAGTGTCTGTCATTTACCAGGGCCCAGAGTTATCTACCCCCCCCCCCCCCCCCACCTACCCTTCTGTTTGCCTCCATCGTTCTCAACAACTTGATCTCTCGGCTGTTTTCTGAACTTGAAAATCTTTGGGTCACTCTTGAGTCTCATCTTTACCAGTTCTACACCCACTCACCAAAAATCTTTGCACTACCAAGAAGATAGTGAATACACAACCAGGCAGCTGTCTACATTTCTGTGACACCACTTTGGGCGGGCCACCATCGTCTCTCTGTGGTACTGCTGTAATTAAACTCCAGTCTCTCCACCTCCATGTTCCTGCCTTAGAAGCCCAGCAATGTAGCCAGGCTGTGCTCCTCACTGTGAGCGCCACCAGACCCCCTCTCCTCTCTTTAAACTGCTCAGTGGATTCCTCTCTTCTGCATTACAGTCTTCCTTGGGCTCTCCCGTGCAGCCAGCTCCTCTAAAGCTGCTCTTCCTCCTGCTCCTCTATCCCCTTAGCCTCCCCCACCCCCATGATCAGCCTTCCCTCCTTTGTACTGCACACCAGCTAGGCTTACACTAATGGTCATTTCCTTCAGCAGCCATACAGATCCATGCGAATACAGTTCTCCAAGCCCACGTGGAATTCCCTCCTGTCATTCAAGAATTAACTTAAATTCATAGCAATGGAGAGGTCACCTCTGACCACAAAGTCAAAACAACCGCTTTTGATCACATCATTGTAATTCTCCTCGTGGCAGTTATCAGCATTTTAATTTTGTTCCCCCCGTGTCTGTCTTCATTTTCGCCCTGTCTACATCTCCTATGATAGTACCTACCATTTAGCAGGTTTTCAATTAAATATGTTACTTCAATAGTTGAAATTAGCCTTATTAACTGTAAGAGCTGGGAAGATCTGCTAACGAACTGGATTCTACTACGTTTTGTACTTGAGAGAAGAGCCTTCATAATTCTTTCTTAATAGCAGACAAAAGTGATTTTTTAAATGAGTCTTCAACTAGCACAGAAGAGAAACTTAAAGTGGAGTTCGAAGCCTTGAATTGGCTGGCAAGAATGACAGCTAAGTGTGGGGGTGAAGGCTAACTCCGCAGGGTATGGCTGAGGAGGGCCACCGTGACTCACGATCACCTCACCTTTAGCAATAAGAGAAGGCATCCTCATACACCTTCAAAATCTGATCCCGCCTCTACCTCATTTGGCCGTGGTAGCCCGCCACTTTAGCATAAAAAGACTAATCTTGACCATGAGACCATGAAGTACAACATTGTTCTAATTAGTTATTTAATATCTGTCAGCTTAACTGTGTTGGTTGATCGACTTCAGTTTTTACTTTCTTCACAGACTAACAAATCACCCATATGATGCAAGGCAAATATTTTATTTTCCTTTTAATGCTATGTTAGGCTATGTGCAATAAAATCTGATTGTTATTATTGTTCCATTACCACTTTAATTTGATGGATCTTGGTAATGACAGTGATTTGTACTTAATGAGTACCTAAAGTGGTGTGAGGTTCTTGGGCAAAAAGATCTGTACTTTGTATGTCGTTATGTCTTTATTCTTTAATCTTCAGGAAGACAGGGATTTTGTTGTACATCTTCCTTGAGATTCTAAAGCCACCTTGTTGCAATCAGCTGCTTCAAAGTGTACACAAAATAGTTACTTGCATATAATATGCAGTGATCAGTTAAGGCAATTATCATTTCATGTGTCAACCAAAATATATGTATATTTACATATAATCTCTCTCTAATCTTCCCCATGCATGGCTAGCATTCCTAGTCTAAGGACGAATGATCATTTCTACATCCAGTGATCTGGCCACATCTGTGATTGTTGTCTCACCGTGTGTGTGCAGGAGGCATACTGGCCTCTTAACATGCCCAACCCTTGGTGGACTTCCAAATGCAGCCTCAGTTTAACAACCCATTTTTTGGAAAATTCCTACTGACTGATCGAAGAGTGAGCTCTCTGGTTCCCCTGAGGTACGCCATGCTCCCTGTAGCCCCTTTGACAACATTACTCTTTGTGCAATGCTTAGTTGCTGTGCTGAAAATAACCTTCCATTTGACTCTTTGTTCCCCTAAGCATTCCGTAAGGCAAGATCTGTGCTCTGGAACCCATCCATGGATCTTCCACCTTCCCGCCCATCCATCCATCCATCCATCCATCCATCCATCCATCCATCCATCTGATGTGGGAGTGTCATATATCAATCTGTTGATTTCATTGGTTAAGTAATAAACAAACTGCTTGGGCTCATAGCTTAGAACATAGGTGGG
>NW_004949097.1:10656166-10675338 GCF_000317375.1 Microtus ochrogaster | reverse complement strand
GGCTAGAGCTAAAGGGCCAAGCGGTGATTAAATGAACACAGTGTCCGTGTAATTATTTCGGGGCATAGGCTAGCCAGAGGCGGCCGGGGTGCGGCTGGGGTGCTGGGGCCCCGCCGCTCCTATTACTACATCCATCCATCCATCCATCCATCCATCCATCCATCTATCTATCTATCTATCTATCTATCTACCTATCTATCTACCTATCTCTTATCTATCTCCCATCAGTCTGTCTGTCATCTATCAATGATTCATTGCTAAATAGTAATGACACATAAAATCTCTTTAATAAGATACGAAGTGAATGACCTGGTCAGTATAGAAAGGACATACTGAAGAATGATCTACTGAAACATCCCAAAGGAGAACTTGGTCATTGTGTCCCTGCCGTTCTGAACCCCTAGTATCCAAGCTGTGATGCTGCTGTTGGGGACTTAGTGAGTTGTGCATGGAGCTTTGCCTTGTTTTGGATGTGGGTTTTTTTCCTTTCAGCTTGTTTTATCTTGAAATACATATAGAGAAATTGAGAGTTTTTGTTTTAAATTCACTGTATCAGAATAAAGTGATTTAAGTCATTAATAGATTATAGCACAATTACAGAGAAAACTGGTTTGTAAAATTTATTTATCACCATCTATACTGTTAAAGCTGTATATATATATATATATATGCAGATATATACACGTATGTGTGTGACTGTAAACCCATTACATCTATATCCATACACATATTAAAAGTGAAGGCTCCATTCCTTCACAAAATTTCATATTTAGCTAAACATTCACATACAATTTTGCATTAATATGACTTTAGTACATTTAATGAGTGATTTGAAATTCATGCCTTCTTGATACTGATATTGCATTACTTATTCTGTTTCCCTATTGGAAGGACATTTCCAAATACCTAACCCAATCTCTAATTTTTCAGATGGGAATCCCCTATTCCCTCTTCTGCAGGGAATGAATGCCCAGAGACCTCAGAATTGCAACATGAGGTTCGCAGACATGACTGCTGAACCCATAGTTATTTACAACAAACAGAACAGCATAGGCTTCCCATTTAGTGAAACTAAACTTGTCATCAGAAAGTATGATGTGAACCCTGGAACTACCTGACAGAGCAGGCAGCTTGTCTCAGGGGACTGTCAACTACAGGATACAGGATGCTTGTGCAAGCCTGAGCAGCAGACTCTTCCTTAAACCCCCTTCACTGCTCTAAGGCTGTGGGTAGAACTCTGACTGTCAACTTGTAGTATATATACCATGGATCTTAGTTGCGGTGTGGATAGCTGTAGTAAAACACCACGACCAAAAGCAACTTGAAGAGGAAAGGGTTTATCTATTTTACACATCAGAGCATGAACTCAAGGAATGAACCTGGAGGCAGGAACTGATGTCGAGGCTGTGGAGGAACACCACTTAAGGGCTTGTTCCAATAACTTATCAACCTGCTTTATTATTTTTTTAAAAAATATTTTTATTGAGCTATATATTTTTCTCCCCTCTCCTTCCGTTTTCTCCCCTCCCCTTCAACCCTCACCAAAGGTCCCCGTGCATCCAATTTACTCAGGAGATCTTGTCTTTTTCTACTTCCCATGTGGATTAGATCCATGTATGTCTCTCTTAGGGTTCTCATTGTTGTCTAGGTTCTCTGGGATTGTGAATTTTAGGCTGGTTTTTCTTTGTTTTATGTCTAAAAGCCACTTATAACTGAGTACATGTGATATTTGTCTTTCTGGGTCTGGGTTACCTCACTCAATATGATATTTTTAAAATCCATCTATTTGCCTGCAAATTTCAGGATGCCATTATTTTTTCCCTGCTGTGTAGTACTCCATTGTGTAAATGTACCACATTTTCCTTATTCGAGGGGCATCTAGGTTGTTTCCAGGTTCTGGCTATGACAACTAATGCTGCTAGTATAGTTGAGCACATGTCCTTGTGGTATAATTGAGCATCCTTTAGGTATATACCCCAAAGTGGTATTTCTGGGTCTTGAGGTAGGCTATTTCCTATTTTCTGAGAAATCACCACACTGATATTCAAAGGGTCTGTACCAGTTTGCACTCCCACCAGCAATGCAGGAGCATTCCCTTACCCCACATCCTCTCCAGCATAAGCTGTCATCAGTGTTTTTGATCTTGGCCATTCTTACAGATGTAAGATGGAATCTGAGTTCCTTTGATTTGCATTTCTCTAATGGCTAAGGATGTTGAACATTTCCTCAAGTGTCTTTCAGCCATTTTAGATTCCTCTGTTGAGAGTTCTCTGTTCAGGTCTGTACCCCCACTTTTTATTGGATTATTTGATCTTTTGATGACAAATTTCTTGAGTTCTCTGTATATTTTGGAGATCAGCCCTCTGTCTGATATGAGGTTGCTGAAGATCTTTTCCCATTCCGTAGGCTGTTGTTTGTCTTGTTGACCATGTCCTTTGCTTTACAGAAGCTTTTCAGTTTCAGGAGGTCCCTTTTATTTCTCCCAGTGTCTGTGCTACTGGGGTTATATTTAGGGAGTTGTATCCTGTGCTAATGTGTTCAAGTGTATTTCCCACTTTCTCTTCTATGCAGTTCAGTGTGGTTGGTTTTATGTTGAGGTCTTTGATCCATTTGGACTCGAGTTTTTTGCTTGGCGATAGATATGGATCTATTTTCATTCTTCTACATGTTGATATCCAGTTATGCCAGCACCATTTGTTGAATATGCTTTCTTTTTTCCATTTTATATCTTTTGGTTTTTGTCAAAAATTAAGTGTTTGTAGGTGTGTGGATTGATATCTGGGTCTTCACTTCACCAACGTGCTTTCTTACAAAGAACCTGGGACTACCCCTGTGCCCAGGGGGCTGGCACAGCTTACGGGGATCTGGGCATGCTCACAGCCGTCATCAGTCTTAAAAGTACACAGGTGAATCTCGTGGGGAAACTTCCCCAACCGAGGGCCCATCTTCTTAAAGGACTCTAGCTTGTGTCAAGTTGATATGAAACCAGCCAGCACACCACGGGCACTAAGAGGGACTGAAGAGAGGTGGGCCACAGATCCCAGTGTGCCCTGGCTGCTTCCACTCTCCAGTATTGAGTGTAGAATCTTGATCAGGTGAGACCCATGTTTGGCAAGTACTTCAGGGGAGCTGACACTGTCCTACACCGTGTAGCCAGTGGGGCCCATGCTGTGAGAGAGACTGGCTAGTGGCTTCTGAGTACTTTATGTGGCTAGCCCAAACTGACGTCTACAAACCTGACAGTATAGTCAAGGTTCTTCTTCTTGTTGTTGTTTATTACCTTAAAATGTATTACTTTTAATATTAATTACTCAGATAACTTCTTCAATTCTTATTTTGTTGAGTTTAGTAAATTATTAAATTTTTTTTTTCAGATTTACTTTGTAAAGTGTGACTGCTTAAGAAACTGATACGATGGTGTTTGGTGATTTCATAGTAGTGTCTTAATGAAGTATGAACTTAAGAAACTCTGGTCCCTAACTCTGCCCACTGCAGACTGCACACTGGGGCATGTTTCTGTTCATTCAGAGTGGATGGCTGCCGAGAACGCACAGAACATTTCTCCTTAGACAACAGGGCTGGGAGACCGCCACTCCCGTCCCTGACTTAGGAGAAGCAGAAAGGATGGTTACCCTCCTCCATCACCGTATTCCGTGACGCCGATGTTCACTGGGAAGCCGTGAAAGCACCCTCTTCACTTTATGTCAGTAATCGCCATTCCTAAACAGAGTCAGTGGCCAGCTCTCAGCACCGTGATGAGCTTTCTTCCATATCTCAGTTACACAGATGGAGGGAAGTTGCACTTAAAGGAAGGGGAAATTATGGACATTAAAATAAAATAGTGGTGGTAAATACTCATAGAAAATGAAGTGACTTCTTCAGAGGTGGAAGGATGAAAAAATAAATATTTATATTTTATGTCATGCAAAACATACTTATCATGCTGCAATCACTTGGTTTCTTTGCTGTTTAGTCTTCCAATATGAAAAACGCTGTCTTCTGTGCGGTCAAGCGGTATACCAGGAAAGCAAACCAAGGGGTCTTAGAAGAAGGACTATAGGAAGCCAAGTATTAACAGAGTCTAAACGTGGCCATATGAGACAAAAGCGAGAGAAGATAGGAGAGAAAATTCTGATGCTGAAAGGCTCCCTTCCAAAGAACAAAACAAAAGCTAAGACATAGAATTACACTACGTTTTTTAATCAGGCCAATCTACATACACTTTGTCTAGTGTATAGTGGCTCAAAGTAAAGTAAAATATGCATCACGACGGTCACCGCCCCGTAGTGTATAACAGAGTTGAGGGGAATGCTACCCGGGGAGGGAAGAAGCCCTACTCTCCCTTTGCATCAGAGGAGCAAACAGCATTGCTTTAACTGATATATTAAAATGGGATTGTTCAGAGAAGCAGTCGGCTGGCACAGGTAAGGAGAGAGGACACCTAAACACACGGAAGGGTAGCGGAGAAATGCCCACGTGAGGTTTCTAGACGATATTTATAGACAGCATCTAAGGGTGAGCAGCGTCAGACTGTAGGGGCTCACATCTCTGATGCAACACTTTTGGGGGAGGCTGTATCAAGTTGGGGCCACCCTAAGCTCTGGGCAAGCTTTGGCTACGTGTAAGAGCCTGTCTTAAAACAGGAAAAGGAGAGAGATGATCGGTCATCAAGCAGAGAGATGAAGAAAGCTCAGTTATTATATTTAGTTCATTTCTGGGGGTAGAAAACACAGGTCAACAGAAGTCTGGCTTGTATCAGCTTCAACTTGCATATGAGCAGAGTAATTGCCTAGCTCTGAAGCTCCAGGTGAGAGAGGTTAGCAGCTGTCGATGAGTTTTTGATCAAGGCAATGGGTTCCTTATAATTTAGATTGATAGCAAATATTTCCCTTTATTTCTAACACGTATTGTAAATAAGAACCAGACATTGGTTTGTTTAGGAGAAAATGACAGCTCTCAATAAGAGGTGGTGGCCCGCGGGGAAGCCTGGTGATCCACGTCTAGTCTCAGCGCGACTCTTTTACATCGTCACTATTGCCCCGGCTTCTTATTATTAATGCCCAAATTTTATTTCCCACATTAAAAATAAAACAAAGGGTGTTTTTAGCTTTGATATTTCTTGACTCGTTTGCTTTTGACACTGGCTCCACTTAGTCTTGATTTTTATTTAAGATGAAGACATAAGTGTTGAAATATGCAACATGGCATTCTTTGCTTTCTGAGTGAAAGACAAATTTTTGGACATTGAAAATCCCGTGAGTCAATCTGTTCTTGGAAATTTCCCAAGCCCACTTTGCAGAGGTTAAAGTTCTACTTCAGCACACCTTTGGGTACTCAGTGGGATTTATTGAAAATTAATAATAGTTATGTGGATCACATGTCCTGATCCTTTTTATCCACCAAGGTGTCATTTAACTTCTTATATCCAAACACACAGTGTGCAAGCTGTCCCAAACTTGTGAACAGGTTGTTTCAAGTTTGTTTGGAATTTAGAATTTGCAACACATTTTCCTACAAAAATAATGTTGTGAGTCGTATTTGAATAAGCCAGGCCAGCTTATTATTTCCCAAAGAAAATTACTATTTAATCCACAAGTTAATATATTGATTCTAATTCTACTGTTTTAAGTTTTGTTGGTCTCATTTAGTGTATATGAATGTTTGACTGCACATATGTATGCAGGCCATATGAGTGGTTGAAACACTTCCTGATCTTGCAGAGGACCAGGGTTCATTTCCTAGCAGCCATAGCAGGAAGTTCACAACCATCTGCAGCCCTAATTCCATGATATCTGATGCCCGCTTCTGGCCTCTGTGGATAGTGTATGCACACAGTGCACAGACTCACTCATGAATGCACGTAAAATAAACAAGCAAATAAACATTTTTTTTTAATAAAAAGGCTCTTCCCAGGTAATTCCTGGTTGCATCAAGCTGAGAGTTGAAAGTGACTGTCATGAGCTCCCAGCCCATGATCTGCCCCCTTGTATTCCATATTCACCTATAGGCAGAACTTGAACATGTGAGCTTTGTTGAAATAGGCCACATCTAAGCCACATCTACTCGCAACTGCGTTCTGCTCCTCTGCTTCTGATGGAGCAGTTCCAGCCATCCCAGTCCAGCTAGCTCTACTTTTTTACAGGCTAAAATATGAACCCGAGAAGAAGTAACAAGGTGTCCTTTAGAGGTGATGTTTTAAATCCCGAACTTGTTATCTCTTTCTTCCCCATTTGAACTAGCTCTAACTCTGTGTTGATGATCTCATGGGATGTTGGAAGCAATTGATCAGGACTTAATTTATTCATATCAAATTATAAGTGACAGTTTTTTTGACACAGATCCCATGTTCTCATTGTACTTCTTGTTTCCCATGCCAAAGGATCACAGTCAATAGGATGACAAAGCTAAATACCAAGTCTAGGATCAATAAAGAGTGGTGGTTTAAAGTATCTGTGGTAAGAGCTCATCTTAGAGACGCAGAATCCCTTTGCTTATAACTCCCTCTGTCTTCTTCCTGTTTGTTCGCTTCAATTATTTGCAATTTATAACTGAATATCTATGAATATATGAATTAATGTATAACAGGTTATCTATGTAAATATACATGCATATACATGTTTTTTGCTTTTCATCAAAGTTAGCATTTTATTTTTTATACAAGTATGTTGACATTATATACCAGAGTCTTTATCAAGGGAAGAAGAGGTGGAGAAATGGGTAAAATTGATCAAATAATACGAAGGTTCAGTTAGACTATGGGAATAAATATTAGTCATTTAATTCACTATGGGGTTATTACAGTTAATAAATCATGACAAAAATAACTGGCTTCTGGGCTTGGGTGTCTTAACCGTTGAATAGATGTTGTCTCCTTAAATCAAGATATAAAACTTGTGGTGGAGAGCAAAAAAGTGACAGCAATGAGTTTGCTTAGTGACAACATTGGCTTTGAGATTCCTGAAAGGTCCAGGAGGAAAAGCATTGGATGGGATCATGGTGCTACTTTTGGACCTGTACATTTAGGTGTTATTAAAAAACAAAGAGGATAAAGGAATTTCCACTGGGAGATGAAAGCGTGACCAGGGATGTTCAAGTCCAGCAGCTTTGATCTCAAGATGTTAATTACAAAAGTCAAAATAGCCAAAGAAGCCAAGCAAAGTTACATTCATCACCACAGTGTTTTGCCGTCATGAAAGAGAACATGGACTAAACACAACTTGTCCAAAGTCAAGTAATATGGTATATCCATTGGGATTTCTAAGGAGAAAGAAGCCTATTGCTATTCTTAGAAATGTCATTTTTTTGTGACACCACATTGGTATTCCTATTTTATTTGTCTAGGAAGTGACTAGAAGGTATCCAAAGCAAGCGTAGAAATCCCTTTGGGAAATGAAGGTTGGGCAGGAAATGTGGAAGGAGCTCTTCTAGCTGTGGGTGGAGTCTGTTCATTTTACCTCTGGCAGATCACTTGGTGTCTTCTGTCCTGCTCCAGGGTCTACGTGATGGCCATCACCTCAACAGCAGTGTGTCCTCAAAGGGTTAGTCACAGACTTAATGTTCTCAGTGTAGCTTAGTAAACTCTTAAAAGTTTTGAAAAGTGATTGATCATGCCCAAGGTGATACAGATTGTTTTCATTGAGGAAACTACAATTCTTTTATTGAACTGGTTTTCTGGCTATGGACAGTGTGTCGGTTAGTGTTTTCAACTTTACACAGTCGAGAGTCATCGCAACGTCTCTCAACTGAGTATCTCTATCAGGTTGTTCCGTGAGCATGTCTTGGAGGTGTTTCCTTGATTGTTAATTGAGGTCCAAGAGCTTAGCCTGGTGTGTAATGCACTTTAACTTTTTTCAGAGGTGAAACCACTCACTTAAGAAGTCACTTAAGTATTTATGTATTTTCTTTCTCTGTTTCTTCTTTATGTATAACCAGAACATCCTTTGAAAGTATGAGTGGAGCCTTTAGCGTTGCTCAGTTCCAGTGGCTTTTTATGCTGGGGTACATGTGTGTGTGAGCAGAGGGCTTCCACGGCAGTCTCGAGTGCTCTCTCTATCCCCATGGACCCACCTAGTGTTGAGTTTTCAGATGCGTCCCTCAGAGTGTGTGTACTGACACTAGTGTTCTGCAGATCATGGATCCAAAGATGTGATTGAAGAATCTTAGGTTTTAAAGCTCGATGGATATGCTTCATGGTTTTCCTTCATTTCTCATGGTGTATGTAACATAAACAACCTGAGCAGAATTGACTGTGGGTTGAGCATCAGACTGGTGGGTTGCTCTCTCCCCTCGCTGGCTCAAGAGGAAACATCCTCAGCTCTGGGAAGAGTAGGGTTCTCGAAGGAGATTGTCTTGTATGGAATGTGTGTGTTTTATTTTATACACTGAAGTTACTCTCCTAAGTTTACTTAAAACATACTTTATTGGCTCTAACTTATAATGCTAATATTGCATTTCAGAGTTTACAAGAGGCTTTGCATTTTTATTGTAATTGTAAATATTTAGATAATCTTTTCCAAAAGGTGTCATTATGTCCAATTAAAAAGACGACCCAGGTGAAGACAGGGAATAAATGGCAGCTCACACCTAGGTCCCTTTGTGTCTCATGATAACAGTTTGAGCTTCTATAGTGTTGCCTCATCTCTGAGATTTCTAACTAATACGAGTTCGTTTATATTGATTACACATAAGTATGTATGCAGTCTCTAACTTTTCATCACTCAACTTTGTAATAGCATTAAAAGCAGTAAGCCCGGAGTGGGATTGTCTTGTGTCATTCATGTGCCAGGGTGGTGCTATGGCACACAGTACTCTTGCAGGATGCCAGGCAGAAATGACCAGTCACAGCCCCTCAGTCACATGGTCACAAATGCCGATAGCTGCCCTACCTTGCTGTTGCTAAATTAAGTTCAGATGCCGTCAGTACATGTCGGCCTATGCTTGGCTAGGCAACAAGGTAGAAGCCTCACTGTAGACTGGAGAGCAGCTACACTCGGCAGGCACAGCGTCTAAAATCTGGCCTGCCTGGTGCTGTACATGAAGTGCTAATGTTGATAAATAAGCTGTTTGCTAATTAAATTAATAGATGTAACCGGAGTGGGCTAGTCTATGTGCTTTCTGGAAAACTCTTACTTCTGGCCAAAGAGTTTATTTCAATCAAGTTATTTTTAATGCATTGCATCTTTGTATTAAATTTCTGTATGTTTATGATGATAGCTATATTCTTCTGTCATACAATTTATTTTGCTTTTCACTCTCTGCCTAAACTTATTTCTTCCCCCTTTTTCTGGGTCTGGAGGAAACTGGAGCACTGTTACCTGGACAGACTGAGGGCGCCTTCCCTTGTTTTCTTGGACACTGCATTTTATCTGAAGACATGAGTGTGTGGGGAGGTATCTGAGTACTGTGTGTGTATGTGTATGTGTGTGTGTATGTGTGTGTGTGTGTATGTGTGTGTGTGTATGTGTGTATGTGTGTGTGTGGCCCTCAATTTTCCTCCCTTGCACTTTTGCTCCTCAACTCTGAGGATAAGAGTGACAGGAACAAGCGACAGATGAGACAAACTTTCCCCAGCGGTCTGTCCACTCTAAGGATTGAAAGGCATGTTGATGTCTGACCACTTGTAGGGAGCTTGGTTGTCATTCTCAAGTGTTAAGGGTGGGGGAAACGGTAAACCATTGTCCCATTGACAGCTAAGGAGTGGTCCTAGGCTAGGGTGTGGGGTCTCTGGGCTCCACATCTGAGATCTTCGCCGTTGCCTAGCTGTCTTGGTAGTGCCTGGAAGCAGTTCAACGCATGCACTCCTCAAGTGTTCACCCTGACTCTGAGAGTCAGGTCGATGGACACCCCCACAGGCAGTTAAACACTGACCTCACACTCGCTTGTGCGGCCCCAGAGGAGTTGCCAGGTTTAGGACTTTGGACTCCACAGCTGTCCCCAGCTGCCTGTTCTGATCACCAGATGTGGAGATGGCGCATGAGCTCCATGAGGAGGGGAATGGGCAGGCAGTCCTCCATGCGGAACCTGCCCGTGCCCCACATGAGGGTGCAGTATGAGTCGGGACTGTGTGGTATGAAGAGCTTGCTCAATGCGGTGTCTAGGGCTGCTGGGAACCGCATTCTGGCTCTGACCCGGTCCTGGCTGAGCCTTGTGCCCAGCAGCTGCTGATGCTACAAGTTCAGGTCTTCAATAACAGAAGAACCTGAGGTTCACGGCCAAAGACTGTTTCTCCAGGTGAGCCGTGGCTAGTAAGAATATGAGCAGCTTTTCAATTGTATAGACACGTGTGTCCATATTGTGTATTAATATGGACAAGTCGTCTTTAAAATAGTCTTAATAAGGCCATTTCTCCTCAACTTGATTTGATTCTATTTGCTCTGAGTGCTTCCAAAGCACCGAGGTGAGCGATTTGACTGAATTACCTGGCATATCGCTTTTGTAAATAGCGGTAATAAAGCGTGTAGCAAACACTTAGGGAAGCACACATTGTTATCCTGGAGTTTACACAAATAAGCCTTGGCAGTCTCCTCTGGGAGTGTCTGGGCTGTCCTTTCAAGGCTGCTGTTGCTTGAGATGTGATCCCATTAGAGATCTGTGGGTGTCTTGTGTTACCTCTGTGCAGACAGAGTAAGTCTTTGCGAGGAAGCATAAAATAGTGACTTTCCCATCTCTGTTCTGCCCTCGGGGTGACTCCAAAGAAAATAAAAGGAATACACTGTTTGTTCTGAGGGATCCATGGAGATTGTAGGAGATACGAAACATGATCACTACTCACGAATTATAACAAGGTAGTGAAAATATGGTCTAGAGAGAGGGCTTGGTGACCAAGAGCACTGGCTGTTCTTCCAGAGGACCCAGGTTCCATTCCCAGCACCCACATGGCAGCTCACAAT
Source organism: Microtus ochrogaster (assembly GCF_000317375.1). NCBI lineage: Eukaryota > Metazoa > Chordata > Mammalia > Rodentia > Cricetidae > Microtus > Microtus ochrogaster. The sequence continues at coordinate 10,664,449 of NW_004949097.1, read as the reverse complement.
TGTCTCTAACTCTTGTCCCGGTGATCCAACACCTTCTTCTGGTCTCCATGGATGCCAGGCACTCAAGTGACATACAGAAAAACATGTAGGCAAAAATGCTCATAAACATAACATAAGCTTAATTTAAAGTATATTACAGACCTGATGGTGAGAATAGTATCAAACCACAAAGGGCAGGCCTGTGGTATCTCAAACAGTTTATGCTATAAGATATTTATGAGTTTCTTTTAAAGTCTTCTAAATTTTAATATTTATTTCTCATACCTTGATTTCTTTCTGGATCTATTTAGAAGATCTCATATGACCTTGTGAAAAGAATTTGCTTTTCCAACCCATATTTTAGTTTAATGTGTGTATTCTTTCTAAGATTTTTCTTTTTCTTTTTTCAAGTAATTCCAAGACTAAAACCTTTGAACACTATTGCATTAACTAATTAATCAACTAATTAATTAATTTTTGAGACAGGTTTTTTTTTTCTATGTATCTATGGCTGTCCTAGAACTCGCTCTGTAGACCAAGCTGGCCTCAAACTCATAGATACTCCCCCTTCCTCTGCCTCCTGTGTGCTGGGATTAAAGGCGTGTACCACTAACACCTGGCTTACTTTTAATTTTTTAACTGACTGGTTGCAACTAGATCACTAGGTATAACTGGTTTTATCTATATAAAGTGCCTATTAAAAGCAGTGTGCACTTGGGGGATGAAGAGATGGCTCAGTGATTAAGGGCACCAGCTGATCCAGCAGAGGGTCTGGGTTTGGTTCCCAGCACACACATGGCAGCTCACAACCATCTGTAACTCCAGTTTCGGGAGCTCCAACACCTTCTTCCAGCTTCCATGGACACTGTGCATGTTGTGTGTAGACATTCATGCAGATAAAACACCCACACATGTACATAAATTAAAAATGTAAACGATGTGTAACTTTGTTGCAAAACTTATCCATTGAATAAAAGCGTGTCCTCGACTTCCCTGGGCTTCATTTGTTCATGAAGGACGGTGAAGTAGATACAGATTAAGCTATTTGTAAAAGCTGGCTAATGTTTGAATTAGAAGTTTGGTCTTCTCTCCTTGACGACGAAATATGCTCTTGCATGGATGTAGCAGATTCGAGGATCAAGAAAACCCCTGTACTCCTACATCTGCTTTTATCATTTTAAGACCTTAGAAACACAGTCCACATGGCACATGAATGATTGAAAAGCACGCTTATATGTATTTGACAGGCATTAGAGAGATTAATAAGATATACTTCTCGTTTTTGAAGCGGTAGAATCCAACTTCCGTCTGGAAAGTTTGGGATGATGGTTTCGGAGCACAGCTGTGCTGTGGCCCTTGCATGTTGTCAGGATGTCCACAGGACAGTTTCCCTGTTGTCAGGCTAGGCTAGCATCTATTCCAAGATGCTTCAGAGACTGCTTGCTCTCTTAGACACATGCCTTAGCGCTTTCTTTACGCTGCAATTCCATTTGCCTCTCAAATCGTTTCTTACTTTCCCTGAACCAGAAGAGACTGCGTGCCTGTAGGATATATGGTGGCATTTCTTTTTATCTTGTCGAGCTTCTAGACCCTCGGAAGGGTGAGGAGCAGCCATAAGGTCCTCTCTGTGTGTTTTAATTGTCTTAATTGGACAGGATCCTTATTACATTTTCTCTTACTGGGGTGTGGGTTTCCTTTTGGACGAATCACAAACTCAGGTTGCCTATGAGGCTCTGAATTTGGCATAGCGTCACATAATGGTTTTTACAGAACTGTGCAGCCAGACAACAGGAAAACCCATCAAAGGAGAGATGTAAACGGAACATTTTTAGAGAAAAACTGAGATTTGATTCATTCCTATGGTAAGGGCAACAGTGAGCAATTGCATTCTCAACCACCTTAAATGCAATCAAAATGACACCGACTATCTAATTGCTAAAATAGCATCCAGCCACTTGGAGAAATGGGGTAGAAGGTGGATTTGACAGGGATTATTGCCACTGTGAAATTAATGATGACATGTTGAGTTATGGAAACTACAGCCAGGCCATTATTATTTTCACAAATATTTTTAATTTTAAGGATTTTTTTCCTTTTGTCCTCTCTCACTGGCCATATTTCCCTGGAAACCTTGACTTGCTGCTTTCCTATTTATGAGGTGCTTCTGCTTTGTGGTACACCCGGGTTAGCTCCTCAGCCTTTCTTCATGCGCATGTGCGTGAGTGTGCGCATGAATGTGTGTGCACGCAATTATCTGCGTGAGTGTGCACATGTATGTGTGTGTGCAGGCAGTGTGCAGCTGACATGACAGAGGTTATATAATTCATAGCTCGGTTTTGCCTGAGATGGACTCTGTTTCCCTTGGCTTTTAGAAGGATCCCACACCAGTGGCTATGAAATAGGCCTTTTCTCTGGCTTCTTTGCTTTGTAGATTTTGTTTTGCTTTGTTTTGCTTGTATCTGTCACAGAGCCTTTAATGCTTACAAAGCTCCGTCTCCTGTCACATTTAGCCAGGGTCCAGAGCAATATTTCAGTTTTTCATTTTGGAGTCCCTTTAGGTGTTATTACTGCCATTATGTTAAATTCAATGTAACTGACCACCTTGTGCCCAAAGGCCCTAACTTTAAACTGTGGCAAGGACACAATTGTCTCTTCAGTTCACCTGCGTGCTTGGCGTGTGCATAGTAGTTCCTATATTTTAGGCACTCCTAAAGCGGGCATTTTCCATGTGAGTGTGTCTGTGCACACATGTGGTATACAGGTGAAGGCCTGAAGTTTGATCTCTCTCGCTTTTTCTCCCTCTTATGCACTGGGGAAGTGTCCTGTTTGTAGCTCATCAGCCCTGCCTGGTCCATTTCCCAGTTAGGGGCGGGGCGTGGAAATGTCAGCTCAGCTTTTACTCAGCTGCCGGGGCAACCAAACATCAGACCCTCACCATTGAGTGACAAGAACTTTTCTAAGCCATCTCCAGCCCCAGGACCAGCTTCTTTTAGCTGTGCACTCAGTGAGGGGAGGTGCCCTAACCTCGAGAACTGGACTACGGAGAGGCCTAAGCTATTCTTGTTTCCATGCCTGAGCTTAGGATTCCAAAGTCCTCTGTATTTTCTTTAAGTGCAGGGGCCTGGGCATCTGGTGCGGTGAAATTGCCTTGGGGTTGAATGATGAAAGAGAAACCTGGACCGTGGAGCCTAGCCCATACCTGAGCTGGGAAGATAATGCTGAGACAGAGAGAGAGGGGCTTGCAGTGGCTAGAACCCAGTGACCTGAATGGGAACCACCCTGAGAAGCTGGAGAGAGGCTTGGGCAGTTTACCCCAGCAGTGAGGTTCTGCTAGACCAACCATAGGGGGTGGGGGATGCAGGCTGTGGTCAAGGCCCAGCCTGATGGAGTGGAGACCAGGCTTGATGTGGTCCCAGCTAGGCAGTAAAGAGTTATGTATGATGTGTTCAAGTGTTTGTTCTACATATATCATCATCTCTCAAATTTTAGTTATAAAGGTGTACATCCTCAGGAATGTGTTTCTGAGTGCTTTATTTAGTTTAATGTTATTTCAAAAACTAAAACCGTGTTCTATGCAAATGACTCTCCATTGGGCATTATCATTATAAATGAGAATTTCATACTTCCTGACACGTCAAATAAAAATGAATTACAGCCCTCCAAAAACTCATCTGCCCACGTCTTCTAATAGAATTTAATAAGTATTGTATATGGTTGATAGGGAATTACTCAGGAGTATTTATTAATAGTTTAATTATATATGTTGAATTTATGAGTATTGAACTACTTTAACATAAGCAATAGATGTAGGGCTGTGTACTATTCCATTGTGCCGTCAGACCCGAGTTCCTGCCATTTGAATTATTACCACCAGTCCTTAGCTGTTAGGCCTTAGCATGGTAAATCGCTTTGAACAGATGTCATGTCCTGTACATGTGAAATATTTTCCTCACTGAGAAGACCGGGAATAAAATGCCCACTTGGACGTTTATTGCATCTCCCCAAGCTGCTGTCCGTACGCACGCCTTCTGTGCGTCACACGTGAATGACATCCATCAGGTGTCTCTTTGCATTGACAGTTTGATTTTTACCTGTCACATGGAGGTGTGGCTTGTCTGTGGGTCACTGTGAGTTGCCTCAATTGTGCTGGTGTGGGCCCCGTTTATCTTCAGATCTCCCCTGGATCTCAGCCTCAGGCGGATGAACTAGTCAGACCTGGGAGATGCTGCGAGAGGGTGGAACTCATTTAGGAAGCTCTGTGTTGTGTTGACTGAAGCCCGTGGTCCGGATGATGTGCAGAGTGGCAGTGGAAGGAAGCTTCGTCTGCAAGGAAGTATTACAAGGGGGAGAACAAGATTCTTAGGGTTGTGTGACCCACGGTGTATCAAGGTTTTCCTTCCTTGGCGGACAGTTAAGATGGTTATGACTCTGTATTTGAAAACCAAATGCCCATGAGAGTGGCAGATGTTGGATGTTTTGTCCGCTTGCCAGCCCTTCATCTTCCCTTGGAACAATTTGCTTTCTGCTTTATTATTGGGATTTTGATAGTTTTCTCACTGATTTCTAAGAATTTCTTACTAATCTCAGAATTTAGCTGTTCTCTTGGATAAGGACAATGTTGCATATTTTCAAGCCACGTTTTGTCATTCTGTACTTTGGGAGCCATATTGATTTATTGATCTTTTATTTGTGACTAGTGAATTTTGATAGTAAGTTAGTAAGAGCGTCTGATTTCTGAAATTATTTTTGAGTTTGTTTGAACCTCACTGGTAATTTACGGCTTTATTCTTGTGCTTATGCCTTATTTCCATGTGGAACATAATCCCTGTTCATATTCCTCATGGTTAAATGCTGCTGTGTGGTCTGCATGCAAGGAGTGCGTATTTGGAAGTCTGTCTATCTCCCCTTGTATCTCCCTTCTCTCCAGGTCATTAGAAGCTGCGTGAGTCTAGTTTCCAGAACTATGACCGTTTTCACCAGTCATTTCCTACTCGTCCTTCTTTATCTTCAAAGAAAAAAGTTCACAGAACTTTTGGAATTTAAACATGTGTCTACATTTTACTTTTGAACTTGCTAAATTGATACTTAGCTTAGAAAGGGTTCACTTTGATGGAAACGCTGTGATACCTGATACCACCTATCCACCTAGGGACCTCGTATGTCTTTTTTTAAAGTTGTATTTTTGTTTTATTTATGTGGGAGCATCCACCTGAGTGTGTGAGGGGGTCCTCAGAGGCCAGAAGGCATTGGGTCCTTAGAACTGGAGTTACAGGGCGTTTTTTAGCTGCCCAATTGTCGGTGCTGGGAGTTGAACCTGCATCTTCTGGAAGAGCTGTCAGTGCTCTTAACCACTGAGCCGGCTCTCCTGGCTCCATCTTTCTATGTTGTTTTTAAGGCTCTATCATAAGTCTTCTATATAGATAAGCTTATATTCAGACATTCTGTTTTGGCTGTCAATCCTAGTGTTGCCCGCGTTCGTGATGGTAGTGTATCATCGTATTTACCAATACGAGTGTGGCACTGTCTCCGCATTATTCCCGTTTCCCTCTCAAGGCTCCAATTCTCTTAGTGCTTTGGGGACATTTCAGCCAATTTTATAATATATATTTTATTGAGTGTGTAAGAACTGTTACTTCAGGTTTAGATATTTTGCACGTTATTTAAAAATCAGATTTCTTGCCCAAACAGCCAGACGCCTTTGGCATCACACAATGGAGCTTGGGTCGTTTTCTCTGGTTACCATCAGGCTCCCAGGGTAGCACACTGGGCCTGCATTTCCAGTCAGCTGACTCGCATTTGGATTGTCCGTGTTTCCTCTTATCAGTTGTGGAATCTGAAACCAGCCAATTATTTTCCCTGCCCTTTCTCTTAAAATTGTAGAGAAACAGTAACCGAATGGATGTTCCTAACAGTTCCTCCTCAGTAGGAGCCCAGTGACTGTTCATAAACTCGACCACGAAGCCCACATCCTAATGTGACCATAATTTTATAAGTTTATCGTTTGATCTTCGTCTTTTATCAGTGCCCTGCTAGCAGAAAGCTTAGGTGTATTTTTCTGGTTTTATCTCACAATGTGCCCTAATAAAATTTAGGGCAAACATTCAATAGGAGTCAGAACTTTTATTCTTCAGGGCACAAATAATGACCTGGCTATGAAGGTTGACTGAATTGGAAGTCAATTTCTTACACCAGAAAAAGAAAAAAATGTAATTTCTATTATTATTATTATTTATTATTATTATTATTATTATTATTATTATTATTATTATTATTATGAGCTTAGACTTTGGCATATCTGACAGATATTTAGAGACTTTTAGTCCCTGATCAGACCTCATATAAGGTTTAAAAGTGAGGGTTTCTCGTCTCAAAGTCATTGTGGGTTTTTGGTTTTTGTTTTTGTTTTTTATTTTGTTTTGTTTTGAGTCAATCAACATTTAGGCCTTTGGTAAACAAGTAAGTAAGTACTTGACCCCAAAATCGTTCTCCAACTTAGGGACCACTGATAGGTAGTAACTAGCTTTCTCTCTCATGTGTGAAGGTCTGTGTTCACAATGTAAGATTTTAATCCACATAGGATGGACTGAAGTACAATATCAGTTAGAGATCCTTCGCTTGTCTGTGAATGACTGGACTAGTGCATTCATTTGGAAATGCATATTTTTTCATACTTTATGCAGCATGACTAAGTTACTGGTGGCAGTAACTGATTTTTGTGGACAATCACACAAAAATAAAAGGAACAATCAGCTTGGTAGTATTTTGTAAGTGGATCTGTAGTGTGTTAAAAAAATCTAGTTCTCTTTTTCTAAATATCATTTGCTTTTCAGAACTTATGATATTACAATCTTTTGTTTTTCCTTTGATATTTTACATCAGGACAGAATACTTTTTATTTTATTTTATTTTGTTTGTTTGGCTTTTTTTGTTTCATTCATTCATTCTTCTTCTTTTCAAAACAGGATTTTTTGTGTGTGTGTATAATAGCCCTACCTGGAACTAGCTCTTGTAGAACAGGCTAACCTTGAACTCACAGAGATCCACCTACCTCTGCCTCTCAAGTGCTGGGATCAAAGGCGTGCACCACCACCAGCCAACGTTTTTTATTTTTTATTTTTTTTTAATTTTTAACCCACTGATCCACGTTCAAGTGAGCTATTTCGTTTAGGAGGTCTCCATCAAATACTTCTCCACAAAGCTCAGGGAATCCTACAAAAGAGGAGACAGAAAAATTCTAAGAGTCAGAGGGGACGAGGACACCAGGAGAACAAGGTCCTCTAAATCAACAGAGAAAGGCACGTATGAGCTCACAGAGACGGAAGCAGTGAGCACAGGGCTTGCACATGTCTGCCCAGGTCCTCTGTGCAGATAGTGTAGCTGCCACCTTCGTATTTCTGTGGGACTCTGAGAAGTGTTGGTCTCTGACTCTTGCGCCTGCTCTTGAGACTCTTTTCCTCCCATGGGGCTGCCATGCCCAACTTTCGATATGATGGTTTTGCTTCATCTTATTACATTTTATTTTCTTACGCTTGGTTGTTATCTCTGAGAAGACTGTTTCCTTCTAGAAACATAAAGGGTGCAGATCTGGAGGGGAAGAGAGGCTGTGAAAAACTGGGAGAAGTCGAGGGAGGGGAGACTCTAACCAGTACCTGCGTATGAGAAAAACCCATTTGCAATGCAAGGCAAAAAAAGAACCTCCTTTTTAGCCTCTCATTAGATGAGATAATACGATAAAAGATATAGTTGTACTTATCAGAGCAATAAAATTTCTGAATTGAAAATTTTCAGAATCATAGACTAATTTAGTTGTGAAATGAGTCCTCAGAAATAATTGACGTGTTAATGGTCAATTAGGTTTTCACAGCCATTAATTTAATTAAATTAACTATGTTTGCTTTATTAACAAAACTTATTTGTGTGTGTGTGTGTGTTTATGGACACATGAATGTGTAGTTCTGCCACGCCTTAGTGAGTCAAAGCAACCTGTTACATGTTTGAATGTCTTTCAAACAGCCTAAATACATGGGGGGCAAGCTGAGAAGTGCGAAAATCTTATTTCAGAAATTATAAATTGATTTATCAAAGACAGATTGTAGAAAAAAAGGAGAATTGTTTAGGATTGGTAGAAATGCTAGCAGCACTTTCCTTAAGCTGTTCAGTGTTTAAGAACTAACTCATCCTTAGCCAGACAGGAACAGGAGACTCTCTAGAGCAAAGGGCTCCATATTTTACCCCTACTCTGTCCTGCACTAGAGATAAGTACATTGGGCAGCAATAGATAGTATCCTCATGTGTTACAAGCAA
>NW_004949097.1:10648666-10651166 GCF_000317375.1 Microtus ochrogaster | reverse complement strand
CTTACCTGTGCTGGTGACCTTCAGGATTAGAACATCAAAGAACAGCCAGAGGTAGATGCTGTAGGGAGACAGCAGCTGGGACCATGTGGATCACAGCTTCCTGCCTTATGGCCGGTATCGGTATCCTCATTTCTAGCTTTTTGCTGCCACCTTGTCTCCTCTGCTGTCCCCACTCCCATGATTCCTCTTAACATACCCTTTCTCTTGCTTTCCTATTCCCTCTTGATCCAAGACAAAACAATAGTCACTAATTAGAAGGGGAAAAAAAAAAGAGATTGAATATTTTAAAACACATGGAACCTTAGAGTTCCTGTGACCATCACTGACAGAAGAGAATACTATTTTATATACATTATCCATCAGAGGGCATTAGAAGATGAAACTCCTGAAGGATTAAAAAAATAGGTATTTATGATAAATGCCATGACTTTCTCATTTTTCTATTCAAAAGTGGGCTGGCGCTGTAACAGAAAATAACTGGAGGCTAATGGGATAAAAAAAAAATAATGAGTAATATCCTTCCCCCTCCCCAACTGCTGAAACGAGGCCCAAGTCATTTTGACACATCCCAGTTAACAGCTTTTCAGGGTGAGTCCTAACTCCATGTTTGTTAGTGTCTTAACTCCATAGTGACACACTCAGAGCCTACTCAACTTTGATTGTGTGTGTGTTTCTGGATCTATCCTGAACGATGGGTCTCGTGATTAAGTTATTTTCAACTTCGTCCCCAAATTTCTTAGCGCTGAATGACGGATAAATACACCAACAGGAGTAAAGCGATCCGTGATTTTCACTCAGAATATGTGTATGGCGTGTCGTTGTGTATGCCTGAAGAGTAAACTTACTGTCCGCCGGTCGCCAGGATAAAAAAAAAAAAAAAGTGGGACCTAATCAAACTGCGGTAGGGTCAACCCTTGTGGTTTTAAAGGGCCTTAATGTTATCCAGCTGCAGACTGAAAGGGGTTGGGAGGGGAAGCTGGAAGGAGTGGAGGGGGCTGGAGGGGCTATGGAAAAGCACAGAGAGTCTGGCTTTTATTTCTATTTTTTTTTTTTAAAGTGAGTTCAGTGCCAGGCTGGACATTGGGTGTGCGGACTATTGAGCCATTGTCTCTCCTATTTCCAGAGTAGCCCCCAGTTAATCACTTCGGCTTTGAAGGGAATTTCCTCGTGGAATTCTCCACAGAAAATCTAATCAACTGACCTGCCCTCTCAACAATGGAAGGCTTTTCCCTCTCTCTCTTATTGGGGCGGGCTCTGTAATGTAGCCTTTTGTGCACAATGCACCCTCCCAGTAAGAGTGGAGAGCATGTGAGTGAGTGACTGTGTGTGCAGAGCACACTCTCCCGTGCTCTAAGTGTGACAGAACTCCCTAGCCAGACGACGAGGTGTATGGGAGCCGGCACCATTCCCTCCTGCCTGTGTAGGTACCTCTGTCAATCCATGTCAAAGGTCCATTACCTGATTCCCTTCCTTGCCTGCCAGATTTTTATCTAGATAATTGGAACGGCTACGGAGGCTGTGCCTTGCCAGCCAGCTTAGGATTTGGAGAACCAGAGTTTGTCCAGCTTATCTGTGGCTGCCTGGACAGAGGAAATTAAAGAGCCTTGGAGCTCGGGGCTCAGGGGCTCTGTCCACCCAGAGCACCAGGGTGCTCTTTGGGAGCAGGACAGTTGACTGGTCAGGGCTGTCTTCTGGTTGGAGTTTGGGATTTTCCTGCACTCCTGCATGCTGCGTTTGGCATGCGAATACCTGCTCTCCTCCAAGCCTGGTTTCTGGAGTTTGGAGCTACAGAAACTTTGCCTGGGTTGCCAGGACATTGCGAGCACTCTGTGGAAAGCTAGCTAGCTCTGAGCCCGAAAGAGTGAGTGACAGGCTGTTTACAGGTTTCCTTGAAGGGGCCTCTGCTATATTTCAATCTGTCAAAGTTGCTTTTCTTCCTTCAGAACAATGCCTGATTGTTGTGTGTGTGAGAGTGTGTGTGTGTGTGTGCGCGCGCGCGCACGCATACACACACACACACACATGCTTGTATGTTTCCGTGTACGCTTGGAGGGGGGTGAGGAATAACAATTCTTTGTGTAAAAATGTCGTGACTATTAGTGCTTACTTAGTTAATACTCAGTTTGATTGGGGCTCCGTTATTACAAAGTTATTTTTTAATCAGCCCCAAATGTATTTTGCACAGTGATACTGGTGGTGGCGGCGGTGTGTGTATGTGTCTGTGTGTATGGTGTGACTTTTATTATTTAGAGGAGAGAGCCTGGGAGACATGTTACAAGTTGACTTCTACCGTTCCGTGATGTCCAGGAGAGAGAATTAAGAGGAAGAGACAGGCACCGGGAGGTTGTCTAATGCTAGCAGCCGGAGTGTGCGGCTGTGTGGAGGGGGAGCAGCCAGACTGCTGCTGTAAGTGTACTACCCCTTTAAGAGAATGGTCAAGGAGTCCTAGGAGAGAGAGAGAGAGAGAGAGAGAGAGAGAGAGAGAGAGAGAGAGAGAGAG